>NW_020291540.1:0-165240 GCF_003184765.1 Aspergillus aculeatinus CBS 121060 | reverse complement strand
GGGCGACGGAGAAAGCTGCGAATGACCAGGTCGAGGGGGGGGGAATGTGGATTGCCCAGTAGCGTAGCTAAGAATGAGCAAAGACAAGGGTGGAATAATATATGTTTCTGCCTTTTCACACCCTCGCAATCTCAGGAAGCTTCTCAATATCTGGAATAGAGCTTGGCCAAAGCGGTGGTGGCACAAATTAAATTGAGGTAGTAGTAGTACTAAGTAACTGGTTGCGCTTCAGTAGAACTGATTGTCGGCAGTGATTTGCGCGCGCCACAGCCCAGGATCTCCTCAGCCACACTTTATCCGCGCCGGAGCAAAATCGGGCCCTTTCTTTCCCCGGGTTCGCCGCGAGAAAGAAGTTATGCAATATTTGCCCAGTCACCCCCTCCCCTGTCGCTGAATCCCAACGGGCTTTACTGTGGTCTTTTGCTCAGCTGGTCCATGCAAATCCAGAAACCGAGCACTGAATGTCATTCAGTCCGCATCGCTTCTTGCGCCCCCGCAATGGTGCTGGGCTGCCTTCCTATGCACTGCAGCCCCGACTCCGCCCCGGATATTGGTGTCGCCAGAGAGAAGGATTTCAGCATACTAGATGGCACACCCATGATGCGACGCCCACGAGCAAACAAATATCGACGGAGCCTGACCCGATACTACACGAGTCAGCACCTCCCACCGAGCCCAGTGGTCTTGTAAACCACAGTCTTGACCGATCCCGAAGCAAAGCGCAGTCTTCGTCCTCTGCTCATACCGTTTTACCAGAATCTGAACGTGATTTCTTCGACGATTCATCTTTTCCGCAGCCTAAGCCACTCCAGGTCTTGGATGCTTGCGATCCCTGGAGCGATTATTCGGCTTTGCGCACTCCCGACTTCCACAACGAGGGCAGTCGCCGACTTCGACACAATGCACTCGTGGTGAATGGTGGCACTATCAGCTACCGAGAGAGAATGGTGGGTGAGGAGGCATTCCACGCGGATGAAAAAATACGAAGTTCATCTTTTTTCGTCGGTTCACCTAGGCTTCGGAGGTGGAAGGTTGCCCGCAATGAGCTGTTCAAAGCTAAATACTTTGATCGGCCAGTGGCACGGGAGGACCTTGTCGAGGAGTTTCACATGCACAAAGCTGACAAGGAGCTACTGGCGATACTGCAGAGTGAGGATTTCGACAAATTCCGCGAGGAGTGGGAATTTAAAGACATGGCCATCAAAGGTGAGCACTGGATGAGGCTGTCACTCTGGCTTATAGCAAACTCCCCGGAGCTTGCTTTGAAGTTTCTCTATATAACCTGCCAAGGCGAGAAGAGGCCGCTGCATGTCATGGTCTGCGAATGCCTGCTTTTCTTGCGAAACTATCCAGATTTACTTTCCACCTGGACTTGGGAGGGGAAGACCTTTGCCGACATCCTCGCTGCTTGCTTAGATCCAGAACACTGGCCAATTGTCTATGCATCACAGAAAGGTATCCGTTTCTTCATCATGGGAGCAGATGACGAACAAGTTCTTCGAGCCTGGAAGCTCGTCCACGAACGACAGGTGTACACGTCTGCTGAAACCTATCTTGCTTACGCGGCTCGCTTCACCAAGATGAAGAATGTCGATTTGGCCCTCGCAGCTTTGGATCATGTACGCCAGATTGGACAGGTTGGCCTGGAGATGACTTCCCAGCCAGTCAAGTCCCACGGCTGTCTGCTGTTGCTGCTCGACTCTGTCGAGGATGGCCCCAACGGGCGCAATTTTCGCATCCTTCCCAAGCTCCTCGAGATGGGCATGCGTCCTGACTTGGAGATGATGGATCTCATTCTAAGAAACTGTTACAGGACAGGGGATGAAGAACTTGGTCGCGATATGTTGAATCACATGCAGAGCCAAGGCTATCCGTTGACGACCTATACCTATGTCACGCTATTGTCCGATGCCACCCGGCGACTGGACCGATATGAGATTGATCGGCTCCGGGATGAAATCGACATGGAGGGAGAGGACATCCGGACCAACAAGTTTGTCCAGTCCAAATTGTTCCACGCGTACTTCTGTCTCAATGTGAAAGATCAGGCGAATCGGCCTTCGGACATAGACAACAGGCACGCATTTCGCACTCTGCTGAAGATGTACAATGAGATGTACGACATTGTACCTTTGAAGAAGCTTGGGATTGTTCCGCAATATTATCAACCGCCAACTACCGAACGAACCACGGTGAGAACCTCGCCTGACGCCGTACCTCTCTTCCTCATGATTGCATCGTACCTTCGGTGCAACAAGCATGTCTCTGTCACTGCGCATGTCTACGAACGCTTTATCGAGCTCTTAGAGAAAGAGGACCCAGTCATCTCTTCTCTCGCTAGGACGGATCACACTTGGCACGAGTTTATGCATGCATGGCGTAATGACGTCCGAGGATTGCGTCCTTCGATCCGCCTTGTCGATACCATGCAGCGTCTTAGCAACGAAGGCAGTGTCAGCCCGAACAAGCCACACTTCCGGCCGAAGCCGACAGTCTACATCTGGACGACGTTAATATCTGCGTTCCTTTGGAACAAAGAACCGCGGGCGGCAGAGCACGTGATCGAGATGATGAAGAAGAGCAAGTTCAAGTTCAACCAGATCTTCTGGACCACCTTGATCGACGGCTATGCTCGGAACAAGGACATTCTCAAGGTCGCTGAAACCATCCGAGCGATGGAGAGTGATGGCTATGAAATGGACGCGTTCTGCATCAAGGCGCTGCGCCACATTCAGGATCCGGAGCGACTGTGGGAGGCTGTGGAGGAGCTCGACAAGGAGACCGACGAGCAAGTAGACCGAACCACGTTCGAGTCCCTCACCAAGAAATCGCGTCTTGACGAGATTCAGGATGACCAGGGTGACCCAGACTGGCTGCTCGACCAGGGTCTTCAACGCTTGAAGGCCAAACAGGCTTGAAGGCCTCATCCCAAGCAGGCGCGGAATTAAGATACCCCCACTTTTTTTTCTTTTGGAGCAACTCGGATTGATTCTTCAGCATAGCTGGTGTACATGGGAGGGAGAGCATGGCGGTTGTTACATAGAGCGTTTTGCGGCGTCCAGACAGGCACAGGATATTCTTCGTGGAGTAAAGTCACATTTCTTCGATATCATGTACATATCCATCACTTCTAGAATTCAAGAAGAAACCATCAAGCTTCATGCTACACAAACGGCATGGTGAGAGTGAAAAACTTCAAATTAACGCCACTGGCTGATGTAAAGGACAGTATATTACCATGCGATTTCCTGAACCCATGAGAAAAGCAAGACACCTCGATCAGCCGCCGAAGAAGATGGAAACCTAGAAGATCAAGAACCATCAGCATCTGGAACTCGACTTGAGGGGCTGTCCCTCTTGTCATTCGAGTGAATGGGCACTTACAGCCATCACCACGCAGCAAATACTGACGTAGGGACTCAGCCGTTCACCGATGCGAGCACATTTCCAGAAGATACCGAAGAAGCTACAGGCAGGCGTCAGAAAAGTTTCGTCCGGTGAATGAGAGGAAAGGGTGCCATTTGGTGAGACCCTGCTGATAGCAACCAACAACACAACACATACCCATTCTGATTCCGATCCATGATTCCCGGCATGATCGAGTGGGCGTAGGTGCTCGTACAGATGATAAGCAGGAAGACCAGCAGAAGTGACTGGAAATTGAAGAGAGCCGACTGAGTTTACAGAAACAAGTCAGCATCACTATTTGTGAAAGATCCTTCAATCGCACTGCGCTGCCTCTCACTTACCATCTTGACAAAGGGACCGAACCAGCTGCCTGGCCTCCTGTTCTTGTTGTTTCTTCAAATGCAAGCTCGCAAGGAAGGGGCCTTCTTTTCTTCCGAGAAACCTCACTGCAAACACAGGGTTTCTGCTGGAAGTCTTTCTCAAGGACTTTATACCTTCAAAGAACACACAGTAGTTGGCTTCACCAGCTCGTCGTCGTTATCGTCATCATCGATCGATCATCCTTCGACGGCGGAGGGGGATTCATTCTGCCAGCATGTCGTCCGGAAGTTACCGCCACCGCCTTACGGGGACGAGGCCCGCGCTCCGCTATGCGCCGTCGCCGCGGGTCCGTCCTACAGCCCGTGTTACCTGGACTACTCCTACTACAACAAGACCTTCATCACAACCACAGCAACAACCACAACAACAACAACCATCATCATCCTCTGCACCGCAGGCCACACCCCCGCGCGCTGCTCAGCCCCCCCCTTCCACCCGGACGGTCTCGTCCGGCCCTCCCCGCCAGCGCAGCACAGGCCATGTGTCGAGTAATCTCGCCCCTCCTTGGCCTTGGAACCCCGAAGAAACAGACCTGATTCACGCCGGCTATCGACCCGCGTACCCTCCTCCTTCTGCTGCTCCCAAACTCGACGCCTCAACCGAACCAGCACGAGCATCAACATCAGCACCAAACCCGCAAACCACAACTAAGCTCAAACCCAAACCCACCCCCAAGAAAATGGCCGAACCTCGAGCCCGTGCCGCCCGGCACAAAGGGCAGATGAACTTCGCCTCGGAGCGTACGTTGCTTGCCTTCCAGATACTGCCCCCCCCCTCAAAAACAAACCCCCTTCGAGAAGATAACTAATAGCAGAGAAAAAAACAGTCCGCCTCCTCCTCCTGGCCTACGGCGACCCAAGCCCCCACCCTTCCTTCCCCTCCGAACCCCTCCCAGAAACCGTCCGCGTCCTCGACGAGATCGTCACCGACTTCGTGCTGGAGATGTGCCACGGCGCCGCGCAGTACGCGAGCTACTCGCGCCGCCAGAAGATCAAAGTGGACGACTTCCGGTTCGCGCTGCGCCGGGACCCCAACAAGCTCGGCCGCGTGCAGGAGCTGCTGCGCATGGAGCGCGAGCTGAAGGAGGCGCGGAAGGCGTTCGATCAGAATGATGATCAGGTTGGGAATCTGAAGGATGCGGCCGCCGCCGCCGCGGCGAAGAAGGGTGCAGGCGGTGGTGGTGCTGCTGCTGCGGCGGTGGGGGCCGGGGACGAGGATTTCGGGGCGGCGGAGAGTGTGGATGGGAGGAAGAGTAAAGGAAAAGGGAAGAGGAGTGCCGCTGCCAGAAGGGACTCGGATGTCACCGAGGAGGGTAGTGTGACGGCTGGGGTGGCGAAGAAGAGGAAGGTGGGTGGTGGTTGAAAGTCTGCGTTTCATTCGTTTCTTGGCTGGCTATGTTTGTTACATGGCGTTCTCGGGGTTTTTTCTTATGTCGCGGGGTGGGCTGGCTATCAGGATTGCATTGTGCATCGGGTGTATTTATATAAAGTGATTTCCCATCATTCAGTTATCATTGACAGTGGGGGGCGTTGATAATGAGAAACCATACACTGAAAGTTTCAACACGCATTGTTGTTTTCGCATCCAAAGTTCAAGAATATATCTCTACTCTTACGATAAGCCCGCCGATCTCGAACTAAACCTTCGGGACTATCTTATCAGTTGCACCGCAACCCCAGTCAATTCCTCACACTAGCCAGCTCTCGACATTGCAAAGGCCCTAGGACTCCGTACACCTTCTCTACTCCGTCCGGATGGAAGTTGATAAAACATGCATGCAATAGTTCCTCTACCCTAAAAGCAAATTCTATTTTCTCTCGGCTCGCTGCATAAAGTACTCCTTTTTTTGTCCTCTTCCTTCCCATGAGCGGGTTGCTTTTTCCAATCATTCCGAACAAAAGCCAGACGGACTCCCAAGACGCCGTGCTCTTTCTCTTCTACTCACTTTTGTTGTCAGCTTTGCAGGTCCCGTTGGCTAGGGGCCCGGAATTTAGTTGGCTGGATGCGACTGACAAGCACGGAACTATCCTCTCCGAGCTGGAGCTGGAGCCGAAAGAGGGCACAGTTTGGCAGCAGACAGATATCCCAGGCAAGATCAAACGAAAGAGATTCTCCAGGGGCAGGGGGTAAGTATGTGTGGATGTGGGGAGCGTTGTATGTATAGAAAGTGCTGGTATCGCGGCCTGAGCCTTCGCAAGCTGAAGCGCAATACCAAGCAAGCCAGAAACTCAAACTGACCAACATGCAAATTGCGGAAGATTCATGGAAACCGTTAATGGGATCAATATGCACGGAGAAAAGACCAAGTCGAGACAAAGAAAAGATATGAGAAAAATGTGGGTGGGACGGTGGTTGATGAGAGAAAAAAATGGAAGGTATCGTTTTTCTTTTGTCTTTAAATCAGAACCCTATCATAATATCCTCTTTACGCGCGAGCCTCCTCGCCGCTCCGCTCTTGAGTCCGCTGCTGACCACCACGGCCTCCCTTGCCGCCCCGCTGTCCGCCGCGCTGGGCGCCGGACTCGCCGCTGCCCTCGCCGCCCAGGGTCAGCTGTGCGGTGGCTAGCCGGTTGGACAGCTCCATCTGCGTGCGGATAGTGTTGGCCAAGTACGACACAACCAGGACGTCCTGGATGTGGTTGTTGCTGCAGGGATTGGGTTAGTTTTTGATGCTTTGTTTGGTGTACTGGGGCAGACAGGAAGAAAACTTACAAGTCACGCTCAATGTCGGCGGGTTCGACCTTAGGAGCCAAGGCGAGCGTGTTGAGGAGGTACTGACCCATGGCGGTGGAGGCGGGGGCCTCCTCGTCGATCACGGACTCGACATAGCGGGAAACGCGGTCGATCATACCGAGAACCTCCTCGATGGCGCGCTCGAGGGCCTCGATGTCGGTGAAGATGTTGGCGGAGCGCTCCTCGGCATCCCGGGCAGCGGCAATGGCCTCGAGACCGCTCTTCTCGGCCTCGCCGTAACGGATCTCATAGGGAACGGGGATGAAGGCAGCGCTGTCGGCAGCACGCTCAGCGGTCACGCCGACGGGGGCAGAGATGTAGGCGCGGGTCTCGATGTCCTTGCCGGCCTCGGTGGAGACGGTCAAGTGAACGGCGGGGTGAGGCCACGTGCCGTCGCCCTGGCCGCTGTAGAAATTTTGGATCAAGGCCGAGAAGGTGTTGAGCTCGGACGAGGTGGCGTACCAACCCACGAGGACCTCCTTGGGGTTGGCCTTCAGGTGCAGGGCGAGCATCTGCTTCTGGTATTCCATATCCACCTCAACCTGGTCTGTCGTCTCGGTGTGGCCCACGGCGAAGGTGCTGCGGATCTCGACTTCGGTGCCATCCTCGGACCTGGTTCCCAGAAGAGTACCGATGACACGCTCCTGGTCGGCATTGCGACGGAGAGAGTGGTCCAGGATGGAGAACAGAGCCTAGCAGCAACCATCAATCAAATTGCTCCCGGGTGAAAGAACTTCAACAAAGCAAGCTCAAGCTCGACCTACCTGAGGCTGAATAACAACATTCACAGGGGCGGTCGTCGGTGCAGACCCCACTGCCACGGGACCCAGAGGGCGGGCGAGATGGACGAAGGAATCGGTGTCAGCCATGATGGAAGTGAGGGGGAGAGAGAGAGAGAGAGCAAAGGTGGTAATGTAATTGGAAGGAGGGGAGGAGGTTAAGATGGCTGATTCACACAGCAGTCGGAGATCTCTCTGTTTGGTCTCCGGGGTGGGGTTGTGATGGTGGCTCTTCTGGGGAGGGAGGATTAAATCTTCTCTTTCCGCCTCTGGGCTGCGGCGGACGGAGGTTCTGCTGCGAGCCTCAAATTGTGTGTGCGCAAAGGGAATTTCGCGCTAAGATAAGATAAGCACCGCCGCCCAGATTCAACCCGCCTTGTGAAAAAAAGAGTTTCTGGTCGGGTTTCCCGTCTGTTCACTAGCTACAAATTTACCGGTCAGTTCGCATTCAGTTAATTTCTGCAACAATCCAGAATGGCTCCTCCTCGTGGTAGAGGTAGAGCTCCTAGAGGGCGCGGAAAGCGCACCCGTGGCGGCGTTAGTCGCAGAGATGCCTTCCAAGCATCCCGAGTCGATGAGATCCAGTGAGCGCTCCATCATATTCGCGTCTAACACAAGTCACGCCAGCTGACCGACTGTGGCAGGTCGGAAGCCTCGTCTGACAGTGAGGATGGCTCATTCGACGAGCCTATGGAGGATGCCGTGGCCGACGAAGAACTCTTGGACCAGGACTCGTCCGATAGCGAAGAGGAAGCGGACCAGAAGGGACATTCCTATAACGAGTTGTTGCAACTACTGAACGCCGGCAACGACGCCAATGGCCCCGCTCGCAAGAAGCGAAAGACCGATCACCGAAAAGCCGAGGTTAAAGAGGTGACCCGCGATGACGCAGAAGAGGACGAGGATGAGGCTTTGTTGAGAGAGGACGATCTAGAGCAACAAGCACCGTCGGACGCCGAGGACGAAGACAACCAGCCCGAAGAAGAGGCAGAGTTACAAGCAGACAGTGATGATGAAGATGGTAGGAAGATCTGGACAATCTTCAATAATCGGGACATAGCCCGCTGATGCGCAGCAGATAATGATCCTTTCGACACCCACTTCAACGCCCTCAAAGAAGAGGACTTGAACAAGAGGATTAAGGCCATTGAGGAGAAAAAGTGGAAGAGTACCAAGAAGGAACTTGCCGAGGGGCTGAAGTTTGTGCGCTCCATTCCTGATACGGGCGACGATGCATCCTTGTTGGCCGCAATGAAGAGCATCTCGAGCGTCAAGGTAGGCCAAATTGCACCCAGTCTCCACACGACCAGACGGAAGTCTAACACACATCGTTGCTCTTAGCTCAAGAAGAAGCTCAAGGCTCCTGCGACGGAACATATCTCCAAGATCGATGGCGATGCTCAACATCTTGCCCCCTACGTTTTCGACTACCAGGATGTCCTTTATGGCGCTCGCACGGCAGACAACGCAGCTCACCTGCGAGATCTCCTGGCTCTGCATGCGACGAATCATGTATTGAAGACGCGTGACCGCGTCCTCAAGAACAACGCTCGCGTGGCCAAGGAACAAGACTCCGACCTGGACGTCCGGGATCAAGGTTTCACCCGGCCCAAGGTGCTGTACCTGCTGCCCACCAAGCAAGCCTGTGTGCGGGCGGTGGACGCCATCACGCGGTTCTTCCAGCCCGAGCAACAGGAGAACCGGAAGCGACTTCTCGACACCTTCTCGTCTGCTGACGACAAGTCCTGGGAGAACAAGCCGGACGACTTCCGCGACCTGTTCGGCGGCAACGACGATGACATGTTCCGCCTGGGTCTCAAATTCACGCGCAAGACCGTGAAGTACTTTGCTCAATTCTACACATCCGACATGATTCTTGCCAGTCCGCTCGGTCTGCGCACAATCATGGACCAAGCCGAGTAAGCAACTTTCTTCCTCGCTGACCCTCACTCTTCCCCCCCCTGAGAACGTGACCGAATAGCTTACTGACCCCCCTCCCCCAGTGCGAAGAAGCGTGATCACGATTTCCTGTCCTCGATCGAAGTTGTCATCATCGACCACGCGGACGGCCTGCTCATGCAGAACTGGGATCACGTCGACTACATCCTCAAGCATCTGAACCTGCAGCCGCGGGAGGCGCACGGCTGCGACTTCAGCCGGGTGCGGACGTGGTACCTGGACAACCAGGCGCGGCACGTCCGGCAGATGATCATGCTGTCCTCGTTCCTGACGCCGGAGATGAACGCGGCGTTCTCGACGCAGATGCAGAACGTCTTCGGCCGGGTGAAGGTCAGCCCGGTCTACGCGGGCGCCATCGGGGAACTGGCGCTCCCCGTGCCCGTGCGGCAGACCTTCTCGCGCTTCGACAGCCTCTCGCCGGCCAAGGACCCGGACGCGCGGTTCAAGCACTTCACGACGACCGTGCTGTCGTCGCTGGTGCGCGACCTCAGCAAGAACGGCGGCGGCGGCGGCACGCTGATCTTCATCCCCTCGTACCTGGACTTCGTGCGCGTGCGCAACTACTTCGCCACCTCGACGCAGACGACCCACGTCTCCTTCGGCGCCATCAGCGAGTACACGGACGTGCGCGAGGGCACGCGCGCCCGCACCCACTTCGTGCAGGGCCGCCACTCGGTCCTGCTGTACACCGAGCGCATCCACCACTTCCGCCGCTACCAGCTCCGCGGCGTCAAGCGCATCATCATGTACGGGGTGCCCGAGAACCCGACCTTCTACGCCGAGATCGTGGGCTTCCTGGGCCTGGACCCCGCGCAGGCCGCCGAGGCCGCCCAGGGCGGCGGCGTCCGCGCCCTGTTCTCCAAGTGGGATGCCCTGAAGCTGGAGCGGATCGTCGGGACGAAGCGCCTCGGCAACATGATGCGCGAGAAGGGTGGGGATACTTTCACCTTCATGTAGATAGATAGGTCTAGGTCTGCAGCTTCAAGCTGTATGTATTAGTACCGGTAGTGTTAACTACTGGTTCGGAGAGAAGTCCGACATCGTTACCGTCTCAGCAACGGCCATAATCCTCCAGCCAGCCCCTGCAGTGCAGGGGGGGTCTGGTACGTCTATTGTTCTCTTTCCCTAAAATCAATTCTTCATTCATAATTACCCAGATAACAGCTACGTACTTCATGTATAATCTCAGCATCTTTGTTCATGCGGACCCGCAAAATGTCAAGATCAGCGTGCCAATCCCCAATCCACTTTTCCACAGGAAAAACCATTCGGCTCCTTCACCGACATCCGTAGATCGGAGGAGGAGGGGGTGGGTGGGAGCAGCAAAAGAAAATCCCAGTGCTACTGTAGCCTCACGATATAGCAAACATCACATGTAGAGGGGAACACCTTGGTTCAGATTTCGTTATAAAGTGATATACTACGAACTTTGTATAGTAGAACCCGATTGTATTTCGATAGCAAAAATCGGTCTAATCGCCATTCGTGATAGCATAAGGCTACAGTAACCGGGCAGAATGGATGCCTACTGCTAACACCTTCAACCCCAGTCAGTCTAAGGTCTCGTTTGTTCAAGCTCAGCTGATCTACTCTTTCGATCGAATCACAATCAAGGTCTGGTCTGTTGTTTTCAAAAAAAGCTCGTCAAGTGCGCGAAAAGCGGTGATTAGTCATTCTGGGGGGGGCGTCCTTGTACTTAGTACATTTTTTTTTTTTTGCCCTCGCATTTCTCTTTCCTCCGGCTGCTCTTATTAAATTCCTTGTCGTCTCTGTTTTGTTGACGGAGAGGTTTAGGACTGGACCAGGGGAATGACTGGAGGTATATATACAGCACGTCTACGATAGAATCTGTGTATATTTCCTTATCGCCTTCAGATCGGATCGACTTGCGAGAAAGCTTGAAGTACTGAACAGTACCCAGTACATGTCAATCACTCCCGAACCAGGGACAAACAGGAAAACTACCTCGGATAACAAACACAAATCAGCCTTCAGAAAAACACGAGGCAATTACAAAATGGCCACTTGCGTCACTTCTCGATCCCACGAGGCTCCGAGCCAGCGGGAGACGATAAGAGAAGCACCCAGCGAGCAGAGTCCCCTTCTGGCTCGCTCATCACCAGCGACGATGCCTGATGAATTGACCTCAGCTTCCTCCCACCACCCGCCGTCCTGGTGGTCTTCCCTGCGCCACTCGAGCCAGGAGCTCTGGCTGCAGGGAAAGGGTATGATCTTTGTTTTGGGCGCCCAGTTTTTCGGCGCTACTATGAATGTCATGACGCAGGTTCTGGAGATCAAGGGGAATAATGGGAAGGGCTATCATCCGTTTCAGGTATGTCTTGATCGCGTGCCGCTTTGCTTGATCGGTTGTGTGAAACCAGACGTTCGCTGCTGTGTTAGTCGACCGCTAACCCCCCCGCAGATCCTCTTTGCGCGCATGTCAATCACTGTCATAGCCAGTTATCTGTATATGTGGTACACAAAAGTGCCGCAGCCGCTTGGGACCAAGCCGATCTTGTTGCTTCTGTTCCTACGTGCCAGCGGTGGCTTCTTCGGCGTCTATGGGCTGTACTACTCAGTGCAGTATCTGCCTCTGTCCGAGGCCACTGTGGTCACCTTCTTAGTTCCCATCCTTACCGGATACGCCTGCTCGTTGTTCATCCCTCGCGAGACGTTCACCCGCAAGCAGTTAATGGCTGGGCTCGTGTCCCTGATCGGTGTAATTCTGATCGCTCGCCCTTTCGCCTTCATGCGCTCGGGGGAAGAGACTGACGATGGAGAGTCAGGCGATAAGCCCGGTGCAACGGACAGCTATCACCACGTTTTGGCGATTGCTGTTGCCCTGCTGGGTGTCCTAGGAGCCACTTGTGCTTATACGACCATTCGTATGATCGGCCGGCGCTGTCACCCACTCGTATCCGTCACCTGGTTCTCTTCGTACACGACGATTGTCGCCTCTCTCGCGATGCTGCTGGTTCCGTCCATACCCTTCGCGTTGCCGGTTACTCTGTTTGAATGGACTCTGCTGCTGGGTCTCGGAGTGTGCGGATTCCTGTTGCAGTTCCTCCTCACGGCTGGCCTGTCTTATGTTCCGCCGGAACGGGCGCCCAAAGATCTTGCGACAGGCTGGGAATCGAACTCGTATGGTACTCAAGCGACCGGCCGTGTAGAGGATGAAGAACAATTGCAGGGACAGCAGCAGCAGCAGCAGCAGCAAGCCGAAACGAAGCCTCCTGCAGCAAAGACCTCGTCCGGGTCACGCGCTACGTTCATGATTTACACCCAGATGTTGTTCGCGCTGTTCTATGACCGCATGGTCTGGGGCAGCACACTGTCTCCGGTGAGTTGGGTCGGATCGGGTTTAATTCTGGGCTGTGCCATCTATGTGGCCGTTGCACGAGAGGACCAGAAACCCGAGAATGGCTCAGTTGAGACTGCCAGCAAGAACGACGTCACCGCTGCAGAACCAGTCGATGAGGAAAATGAACGGCTGGAGGTAAGCGGGACGAGGTAGACGCGAGGCATGCAGCTGGATACATACTTCCTGCAAGTGAGCATAATAGGGAGGTCGATCTGAGGCATTTGACCCGTGGATTGATACACATAACAGATCAAGTCGACTCCTGGGTAGTAAAGAATGCAACCCCATGGCAGATTCGGCTAGTGCGGGAGGGGCATAAAAAGCGGAGCAAGCGACTTGCATACACGGAGTGCAGTAGTAGGACGCTGTGATATAGAAGGGTGATGAGCGAAGTGCATGAGTGTATGAACTATATGACGAATGAGACGAAATGAAATGATGCAAGAAAGAGGTTGGAGTGTTTAAGTATGAGTGCAGTGGATGGAGTAGAAAAGAAAGGTGCGGGGTGGGACTTGACGGGACTCGGTTGACTTGCCTTTTTGACCAATGATCCAACCCCAGGTGGGTTTTCTTGTCGATCCGGGGGTGGACGGAGTTTGAATCCATGATCTACTCATATCTATCAATCCAATACACCAATTCAACTCAACTTCCACTTCCACTCCCACAGATGACTTTGGAATCACATACTTACCATAGGACTAGCACTAAAACACGCCGAACAAACACGCCAACCCACAATCTCACCGAGCAAACCTAACCTGAAGGCAACCGACCATCCATCTCCCCGGTATGCCGCAGTATGTCGCAGTACAGTCTCCCTCGAATTGTCGGCTCGGAGCACTCTCGTCCTATGCAGCCATGCAGCCATGCAGTCATGAAACCCAATGCATTGCAACTGTCCCTGCCAGAGAAACGAGGCCTCATTTCGTGGTGGTGTGATTGGACGCCACGACGTCATTTAGCTGCTTCTTCCCATCGGCTGGACTCACGGAAGAACCCGAGGTTGACCGCGAACGGCCATGATTGGGGGCAGCCTGAGTGTGATTGCCAGTGGCGTTACCACCTACTGTCTCCATGATTTGATGGACTTAACCGACTAGAGTGGGCAGTGGAGAGTACTTTTGACCCGATATGGCTGGAGAAAAGGGGAAGCTTATATAGAGTGTGCAGCCTCATCTCGCCTTTCCTTTTTCCTCCCTACACAGCCAATCGCTTTTCCTACACTCTTTACTTCGTTCTTTCGTGCTTCTTCTAGATATAGACAAAAGTCTCGATACAATGCGCCATTTCGACGCCTGGCTCCTCCGCGAACCCTACTCAATCTTCCACTACTATCCCACCAACCGACGCTGGTCAGAAAACATCCGCGAACTCATCCAAGAACGCCAAATCTGCGCCCCAACTCCGTCTACCTCTGTAACCAAGCCATCAACCCCGGATATTTTCATGACAATCGACCCTCAACTTAACAGCCCCCTCTTCAACCGCCTGCCCCCGGAGATCCGGTCCATAATCTGGTCCCACGTCTTCGGCGAGCCCGTCCTCCACCTCGTTCAGATCCGTAATCAAATCCGCCACGTGCGCTGCCCCAATTCTGTCTCTGCGATTGACAAGAACCGGCGCTGCTGTCCGGTCACCGCCGCGCGATGGCGTACGGACGTTGATACCTCGTCCGCTGCTTCACCAACCGACAGCAACAGCACCAACAAACAACACCCCAACACCGACCCCAACAGCAAACTCTACCCTCACACCCACCCCTCCCTCCCCTCACATCTCAGCACCACACCAGCAAGCCTGCTGCGCACCTGCCGCGCGATCTACAACGAAGCAGCACCCCAGCTGTACCGCCAGGCGACCTTCGATGTCGACGACCTATCGACCTGGATCGCATTCACCGACCAGGTCAACCCGACCTGCCTGCAGGAGGTGCGGAAATTGAGCGTGCAGGTCGTCCCGCTGGGAGGGATGTTCCACGACCGGGAAACCAGCCATAGCCATAACCACATCGACAGCAACAGTAACAGTAACGGCAACGGCAACAGCAACAACCCACCACCGCCACCAACAGAAACAGCAGGAACTCCCACCAACACCAGACCCCCCCACTCAATCCACACTTATACGCACAACCCCCACCTCTGGACAACCTTCTGGCAAAGAACCACCACCCGGTGCCCGCACCTCACCGACCTAACCCTCTGCATTGACCTGGGCCGCTTCACCGCAACCGCCGCCCCCACCGCCACGAACCCCGCCGCGGGCAGCATAACCGGCGGCCACAAGCTCCCGCTCCACGCCGGCGTGAATGCGGAATGGCTACGGCCCATCGTCCGGCGGGTGCGCGGATTGAAGCGGTTCGAGCTGGCGGTCACGGCGCGGTGCGATGCGGCGGCGCGGGCGGGGGTGGAGCGGGAGGTCGGCGGGGCGGAGCGGCTGGGGCGGTTGCGGGCGGAGATTCGGGGGTGGGTTTGTT
The DNA here is from genome assembly GCF_003184765.1 of Aspergillus aculeatinus CBS 121060. NCBI lineage: Eukaryota > Fungi > Ascomycota > Eurotiomycetes > Eurotiales > Aspergillaceae > Aspergillus > Aspergillus aculeatinus. The sequence goes on along the minus strand of NW_020291540.1, from coordinate 150,140 downwards.
CGAGCCGTTGCACGGGATGTGAGGAGGGACAGGATGATGCGGCGGCGGCGGAGTATGGGTATGACCATGGGTACGGGTTCAGAGCTGGGAAGGAGGGGTGGCAGAGAAGAAAGCGGAGGTTGGCCATTTGTTCGGCTTGATTTCCATAGAATTCCCTCGGGTGGGAGGGAGAGATGAATTGACGATAGACGATAGATTCATAGATACCCTTTTCTTTCTGTTACATCCGTCCAGCAACGTACCTGACGACCTCTAAAATGCGAGGCGAGGTGAGGTCACTCGCATTCTATCCTTATACATGAAGTGCAGTACATAAGTATACACACTACACTCCGAGTGACAACACACCATCCAGAAGTACAAGTCCCAATTCATCTATAACAATTTAGTATCTCTGTACAGTACAATACACATCATCATATTAAGCCCCTGCATCCCATCCCGTGCAGAAACACGACCTCCCCAAAAAACAACCTCCATCTCAAGGAAATAGTCCTTTCCCCTAAAGCAATATCCCACCCCATCCTATAATGATACATCGCCCGTAACAATTTTGTCGGAACCAGAGAAGAAAAGGCCCGTAAGGATACATATTACTCATTTTTGAACCCACATCGAAATTGAGATTCCCTTGGTTGATGCACCGCTCTTCTCATATGAGGCTGCTCGTGTAAGGCTTCCGCAAGATAAGAGGAAGTGAGGAGGTAAAAGAAAAGAAAAGAAAGGGTTGATGTCCAATTTCAAAAGTTAAGCTCATACCCAGACCGGTCCTTTTGCTAACCTTACATTATCTGGAGGGAGAGAGGTTGTGGGGAAGGGAGACATGACCCAAGAAGGTAGGTGAATTAGGTTGTTCAGTGGGTTGAGGGGTTCGGGGCGAGAAACGACAAGAGCAGAAACAAAGTATCATCAAGTAAGAACACATATCACTCATGCCCGGGAACCAGCTGCATGTTGTTGTTCATACTCGTGTTCTTGTTGTAGCTGTTGGCCGCTGCTGCGCTCGGCCTCTGATTCATGTTCCTCCTCGCTGGTGGGGGAAGGGGCCCGACTGCCCACTAACGAGCGACGGCTGCGCATCTAGACCGAAATTTGTGAGCGGGCTGCACCCTCCTTTGCATAGCGACTTCAGGAACTCACCCATGATCGAACGCCACCAATCAGACCCAGACTGTATCCAGTGGCAAAGTAATCAGGGGGTTCGTTGCGGCCAGTGCCCATGGGGCTGTCGGGACGGCCCAGAGCCTCAACCCGCGAGACATGCGACTTGTTCCCCAGCACGGGACTCGTCAGTCCGCTCGTCAGTCCACTGCGCGAGCCGCCCAAGTCCACGCTGTTGCGGGTGCTGGGCGCCGGGCTGCCGGGGCGGCTGTTCTGCCAGAACTGGCGCAGCTCGCGACCCAATTCCTGGCCCGTGGTGGTCCAGTTGGCCCGGATGTTGTCGCGCAGCTCCGACACATGACGCTTGATCTCCAACTCGTTCTTCTTGATCCATGACACGTTCAGTTCCTGACGCGAGGCTCCGCGCTTGAATTGGCGCGAAATGTATTGATCGTAGTCGCGCACAATCCTGAATCGAATCAGCTTCGCCAGCTTATTCACATCCCAACCGCGGAAACCCACCTGGTGATGATGCCCGTAGTGCTGACACCTTCCGTGCGCTGCGTGACCAGGAACTTCCCCTCTCGCTTGATCGGGGCGTAGATGTCGTCGCCCTCATCCGCACCATACGGCAGGTCGTCATGTGCCACATAATCAATCTTGTGCTCCTCGAGGAACGCCGGGGTCAAAATCCAAGGACAATCGGGAATCACCTCGTCCACCCATTTACAGTGCCGCAGGGACTCTGCACGCTCTGCGCCACTCAAGACCGTCAATCCCTTGCGCTTGTGTGTCTCCTCATCACCCGTGACACCGACAATCAGATATACGTCGGGGAAAGCCTTCTTCGCCTGCTCCAATTGCCGCATGTGACTGGTGATCACCACGCCGGTTAGCCATCGATAAACGGAATGCACCGTAACGGAAAAAAGGACCGCACGTACCCCAAGTGGAACAAATCGAACACTCCGTCCGCGTACACCCGCACCGGGCGACCCACTGGAGGCGGGTTGGTGTGATAACCGACGGGATCCTGGAGCCCACCGCGTTTTGGAGGCTCCAACAAGTGCTCTGGGGGTGCCGTCGTGTCGATCTGCAAGCCCGGTCGGGTGCTCTGATTCTCGATGTCGCTGCTGGCCACGGTAGTCTCGGACGGCTCGCCCGGGTCTTCCTTGTTTAGCGCTCCCGCCGCATTGCCGTTGGACAGATGACCGTGGTTATTGTTGTCGCTGACGGAAGCCTTCCGGGCCCGCTTGGACGGGGGCACAGCGCCGGTCGATGTTACGTCCTGGGACGGCTGTTTCTTGTGTTTGCTGGGGCTGGGCAGTGGGATAGCTGGGCCGGTGGAGTCGTCGCCTTCCTCGCCGGACGCATCGCGGGAGGAAGGTTGCAAAAGATCTGCAGGCGCAGGGACGGCAGTAGGATGGTGTTGGGAGCCACTGCGCTTGCGTTTTCCGGACGGAGGAGAGGACATGGTGGCCGACTGACTGAGGGAGCACAGCTCAACTTCTGTCGAGGAAGGATTAGGAGAGAGGGAGGGAGGAGAAAGAGAGGAGATGGGGGTGGGGGGAGAAAGAAGAGGAAGAAGAAGAAGTAAAGAAAAGGGATACGGACGGGGAAGAAAGTCCGAAAGTAATGGGAGGACGGTGGAAGCGAAAGGGGAGGTGAGACAAGAAGAAAGTAGGATGACGGAGAAGGATGAGCAGCGACAGAGCAAGCAGAACGAGAGGACGCACGAGAGAGCAGAGCAGAAGCCGGACGGGAGGTCCCGGTGGAGGTCCGGTAGAGGAACGGTAGAGCACTACTGGTGCAAAACACGGGCTTTCAGACGGAGCATTGATTTAACCCAATGCAGATGAACAGACAGGACCCTGAGATCGGATCCGAGGGGGGAGTTCTTGGAATTGTCTTCAGGGGGGAGAGAAATGCACTGAGTCCGTCCAAGACTGGGAGGACAGACAATCTATCTTACAGTAGAATCAAAACTCTGCGGGCAGAAAAGATACAATAAGTTACGGTATGGTACTAGGTAGGCAATTGAAGCTGACACCGCCCCCCGAAAGGGTCCATCCGCTGCCCCAACAATTCCAATGGTTCCGAGCTAGACTAGTTTATGATGAATGGAGTTATGAAAGTAACTAACTTACTTATGCTCAGCCTCACAATCTAAGAAGTCGTGCTAGAAGTCGTGCACTAACATCTTCCCCTATGGCCTGCATCCGTCCAGACCAGAGCCATTGGTTCGATGTTTCCGGTTGGAGGTGGGGGATGATGGATGATAATGTTGATTGTTGTCTGGATAGAATGATGTTATCATCCATCATCTCCAAAACTTTTCCCAAAATATCCCCAAGCCACACTAACCTTGTTAAGTTTAGCTCGGTCGCCTATACCTCCTCGCAAAGTAAACCATCTTTCAGTTGACCCTCCCTCATCCTTGATCCATTTGCCTATTACCCACTTGCAGTATCGCCAGGGCTTCAAAGAGAGCATTGTATATGTGAGTTCATACATCGTGATCATGGAGGCTAATCAGATCGCATAAGACTGAAGCCATCCAGCCACGGATCATGCATCTATCATGCCTGAGCGAGTCTACACTGTCATCACCACAAGTTCCCAGAACTAAGCCTACATACCTACAAAGGCCTTCCCTTTCAGTATCTACAACCTACGTATCACACGCTAAGAGCCAACGGTGTCTATATGCATACCAGATGAAAAAGGACATCAGATACATGGCCGTATCCATCCCATTCCAGAAACTCCGCTGCTGAAGGAAGCTGTCCACTCGACATGCCACACTATCACGGACAGGTCCGCAGGTCTTTCGCAGATGTCGTTTCCCCGCAGGACGCGTAACCGGTCCCCCCATGTCCAGTCAACTACAACTGACCTTTCTTCCCGGTCTTAACGCCAACTACGCGCCTTCCCGTTGACCCCGGGATGAAAAAGGACCAAGTTGTGGCTGCCACCGTCGCCGGGGAGGGAACGAAGATAGTGACATGGGAGTTGGGGAGCGAGTAGAGAAAACGAAACAAGTCGTTGTAGAAATATGAAAGGTTCATCAACACTGGGCGTTTTGTGCGGTATCTTGTGTGTCAAGGCATGAAACAGACGTGCTCTCGTGAGACCTGCCGCTCGCGGCTTCGAATGTGGAATAGAAAAGAAAAGCTGTAAACGAGAAACCCCATCCCAATCCCGTGAACTCACCCCGGCAAGACACAATAAAGATGTGAGGGGGAGCTCGACAGTCGCTATTCCCCGCTTGTTTCATTCCGTCCACAACCGTTGAACCAGTCAATGCCAGGGAGCTGGATGGATGTAGAGAGAGTAGGTGTAAATTCGGAAGAGAAATAACATGGCGCTTCGGATAACATGTGGAGAACAGAACAATAAGGGGGAAGAATAGCGACACTGTCAAAGAATCACACGACGATCAGGAAACCCAAAAGAAAAAAGAAAAGGACATCAACAGCGGAAAAATGCAACAGATCCATTCCATCATGACTACACATTAGTAGGTTTCTGCGGCGTTCCAGGGGCACTGGTGGAAGAGCTCTCCGCGGTGGTAGACGGCGACTGCGAGATGGTTGTAGATTCATCGGCCTTGGGGGTGCTATCCTTGGATTGTGGCCCAGGGGTTCCTTCGCGATCGCTCCGTCCCGCGTCAGTAGAGTCATGCTGCACCTGATTGCCGAGGTCCCGGTCTTCCTCAGTATGGTCAAACAGCTCGTCATCGTTCTGCTCCGGAATCAATTCTGTGCCATCGCCCAAGAGAATGATGCGGCCCGAGCGTACACTGAAGCCACGGGAACGATCATTTTCCACGTCATACTCATCGGGGTTCTCTTCGAACTGATTACGGATGCCGGGGCCGCGGAACTCAGCTGCTCCCCCCGGTAAGTCAGTAGGAGTTGGGATTGGAGGCCTCGGGATCCTCGAGAGACTTGCCGTACTCGGGCGGGGCGCAGGGGCCGTCGCCGTTGGCCACGCGCTCAGCGATCTGATTGTACCACTCCTCTTTGGTCCTACCGTTCAGAAGACCGATGATGATCATAGTCATGTTGTCGCATCCGACGCCACCCGTCTCACTGTTGGAAGCCAGGCAATTGTCCATCATGTTCTCACAAATGCGGTGGAGGTCCTGCTTGGCGGCAATACCGCGACGAACGAACTCAACGACGGCCTGCGAGGTTTGGCAATCCCAGATACCTGCATTGACATTAGCACCCACTGAGCTGAACCCTGACTGGACACGTGAAAGGGGGACATACCGTCGCAGGCGATAACGAGGAATTCATCGTCGTCAGTAAGGTCGTGGACAGTAACATCCGGGTAAGCGGTCACGATCTGCTGTTCGGGTGACAGCTCGGGACTCTTCTTAAATTCGAAATCTCCAATGGCACGGGACAGGGCCAGGTTGCCGTTGACACGGCCAAAGTCGACGAAGCCGCCTGCAGCGCTAATACGGGCCTTCTCGCCTGTATTCCATGTTTCAGCATAACCAACTCCAGCTCGAAGAGACCCAGCACCTCGTTACTGACCTTCATTTTGGGGCTTGTGATCAAAGGATAGGGGCTTCGCGCGGCCCTTCACACCGAGCACGGAACGGGAGTCACCAGCATTGGCCTATGCAGCGTTAAAATATCATTCCGATAGACAGCCAGCGCGGTTCCCCGAACGATTCCATATACGTACCACCCAGATCTTGTGCTTGGAAATGACGCTGACGGCTGCAGTGCAGCCAGACACTTCTTCTTCGTATTTAGGATCTAGCCGAATCAGTCCACTGTTATCTCGGGAAGAGAGGCGTGGGAGACAAAGAGCTGTCCCGGTGCCCGAAGCTGAGTGTTCACGAACCTTCCAAGATAGCGCGGTCGGTCGCAAGGAAACCGTCCTTCAAGGCTTGCTCAATATCGCCCTTAGCGAACGCATCCTGCTTTGCGACGATCTTGTGGACATTCTCTCCGGCGAATAAAGCTACTTTATCACCACCGTGTCCATCGTATACACCAAAGAATGCGAGACGTTTGTCGGGATCGGTAGGGTTGTCGTTCTGCTCCGAGAACTTGGCCTGGAGGTCTAGCACGGCCGCATGGGCATCCTCCATGCTGATCCGCCAGCCCTGCATGGCCGAGACACCGTATATACAACACTCATCCTGACCTTCAGCCGAATGCTGGACAATGCGCCGTCATGTTAGCAAAGTTGACATGTTAAGAGCGCGAAAAGACAGTAGATATGACAGGTCACCCGCTCGGAAGCCGCCTGCAGGAATTTTCATCATCTTGTGGAGGGACCCCGCAGACGTGGGAAGATCACCACGCTGCAGCCCCTCCGACCACCAGAGGAAGTGATGGTACGCATTTTGAATATGAATCCAGACAGTTGGACCGACAATTATTCGAGTAACCCATACACCTCGAGAAAGAAAGGGGAGGGAAATGGGTTGCGCGATGATAGGGGGGAGGCGGTTATGGGAATTGCGTAAGGCCTCTTGGAGTGTGGGGGGACGAAAGGCGAAGGCAAACGCATTGCTTCAATTTCACGCACCTTCTCGACCACAGGCTCGGACAAGGTCTGACCCATGATATTTGACGGGAGGTATTAATTAAAAGTTTGGCGCGAGAAGATGTATTGTTTCTTTTTTTCACAAAGTGAGAGGGGAAGGAGGAGATGTAAGCTGAGTAGTAGAAAGATTGAAGACAGGAAGGGGAAAAGTTTAACACACACGGAGAGAGAGTATCTGAGGGGGAAATGAGAAGAGCCAGTGACTGAACGGGATCAGGTGGGAAGGGGAAGGGAGAGAGACTAGACTCAGAGCGGGAGGAGGGGGAGTGAGAGAGTAGGTAAGAGAGAGAGAGAGGGGAGGGTAAGTTAACGGGCAGAATCACAACTATTAACGGAGGCGGCGTGACGGAAAGAAAGAAAAGCTGCCTACTGTTGTTAAGGCGAGCCTTAGGCCTGTACAGAGAGGTATAGTGTGGTCAGTGTAGTTAGGTAACTACTGCTTACGGTGATTAGGTAGTGACTGAGGGACTGAAGGACTAAGTTACTGTAGCCTGCCTGTAGGTGAAGTGAGCAGCCGCAGTCATTCATTATTCAAAAGACAATACCGGGGAGTGGGGAACCCGATTCAACGATGACGATACTTTGTCCACCGTGCTGGAAGATTGGCTGATCCCCTCCGATCCTGTCCAAGATCTGTCACCGTGTTCATTAACCACGGCTGACGAGTGACACGCGGAATCATATGGAATTATGACAGAAGTGGCAGAAATAGCTGAAAAGGGGCGAAGAGAAAGAAAATTGATGATGATGATGAGGATGATGATGATGATGGCGATGGTGTCACAGGCCCGGGGATGAGTTTTTTTGGCGTTATGATACTCTGTACGGAGTAAGTTAATCAATTGTTTATGCTCTACAGATCACAAGGGCATCGGTAGCACTCGTTGCAGCTGGCTGGCTACCTGCAGGTAGATCAATAGGCAACCCACAGGAGGTTTCAAAACACATTAACCTCGATAACAATAATGAAATAAAACTCAGTACCTCTTCTCTCTAACTTACCTCGAGCACTATGTCCTCAAGGTACTATTGTTCGCTGTTTTGGGTGGACCGCCTTCCTGTCGCGTGCCTTCAACCACAGGAAATGCCGGAAACAGCCTGACCCAACCCACTCACCACGCATTAATATTCTGGACTCGTGGAGTGCCACAGAAGAAGCTGAGCTCTATTTAATCCTTCCGCTTCGTACATGCTGTACATACTCATACATACATCAAGCATAATGCTAGGGTCTGTGGCTGCTATCCGAAAGGAGAGACCGCCATTCATGCCAAGTCTCTGGCATTGAACCGGCATGATCAATCCGACCTTGCAAACGAGCGTGCTCTTGCCAGGTCTATGCTTCCTATACCTACACGAAGCTTGTGTTCCAGTAGGAGGTATTCGCAGCCAATGTCTCAGACCTAACTTGATACATCAATGCCCATCAAATCTTGCTTTAATTAGGTGATTTGCTACCTACGGTACTCCGTAAACAAGTCGGAAGTAGATAGTGAGACGAGGCGTTTGGAATTGTCTGCTAATGTCAGTTCTCGCAAGGGCTCTCTGCATTGCCTTGCTCAGCGCCGGTAATGCATTCAAGTCGTACCTTTGTATTGTTCGTTGAACAGAGTACTGTACCTACTTTACCATAGTACAGTACCTTGAAGCGCTCTTGCTGTTTTCGGCAACTGCCTTTATACCGGGGGCCTGTTCAGTGAGGCGACTGCCTCAGGCAGGAAGCATCATGTACTACTACCTAGTACCTACCTGTGGTAGTACCTAGGTACCGACTACCTTAGGTAGCCGACTACTATGTGGAATTCTAGTCAGAGCCGCGCCTTCAACACTTCGCGGGCTTAGACCTGCCTTTCTACCCACAATCTTCGACTAAAGCCCATCAGTCATTATGAGATGAACACACAAGCACATGCAATCAGCCCTCACTGTCCACCAAGGGAGAAGCTGCCATCGAAGGAGAAGGCGCTTGATTCAAAGAGAAGTCATCGCCATTTGATACAGCCCCTTGGGGAGCAATGCAGTCCGTGATTCACTTAAAGGGGCCACTCTTGTCACTGGACAGCAATGACGGCAAGCAGTGGGGGACTGGACTCTCTGCATCATGTGCAAGCATTAAATGAAGTTTAACCAAGATTCTAGTGGGCTGAAGTACGAATGCAAGAGACTGCTAACCCGGCCAGCAGGTACAGACCAGTCGCAACCATCCATGGCAACCCCATCCATGCGCCCTCCCACGCCATTCCTGCTTTGAGAAGAGCTGCCAAAAGCGGTCCAGCTATCATAGACCCCACGGCCTCAGCCAGTGCAATTGTTGTGTTGAAGAGCCCGACATGGGTTTCTGCCACCAAGGCGCTTCCAACACTACGAAGTGTCGTGTAGAAACCCCACCCGAGGGCCGAGAAAGACAAACCTATGCCGAAAAGGGCTGGATGAGCAGCTACCGACATTATACCGAATCCTGCCATCAGTGCACAGATACTGCCGTGTGTGATTCGGAGATCTCTCCTTATCGGAGAGAGATAACCTCCAAGTATTCTGGAGATCAGAGGCAATATGATAATGAAGGCGACAAGGTTGACTACGCCTTTGAGGCTGATGAGGAATGTAGCCTACCCAGTTTCTTCTGTTAGTGACTTTCAGGTTAGTGGCTCGAACTGGGAAGGCAGACCTCGGCCACACTCCACATGAAACGCTTGGAGGCATACTGCAGCACGAACTGAAGCGCCTGGCTTCCAATGCTAGATGTCAAGAAAGCGAAAAAGATCGCTAAAGTGTTGGCGTTGCCCCAGACAAACCCAACCACTTCGATTAGCTGAGATCGGACCAAGTGCACAATGGCCGTCCATCTCATGGTAGGATGCTCGCTGGCTTGTCCTTGTGCTTCGCTCTCAATATCTTCGTCCGATCTGATGGATGCTTTCGGTCCAGTTTCTGGTAAGGCGAAAATAGGGATGATCCCGCACACCTCAATCGCTAATCCCAACAACGATGGCATCCACACATCTTTGGACATCAGCCAAGCGCTGAGAGGGGCTGCGAGGATCTGGGAAAGCAACATCGCTGCAGCCATGAGAAGATACGCATTTGCCCTGGGAGTTCGTCGCGTTTCAGCGGATTGAACAGCAGGAAATTGGGAATATCATGATTACCTTTGGTCAACTGGGAAGACGTCTGCAATGACGGTCCAGGCGACGGAGCTAGCGATTTGGCTACCACCCCCAAATACCTGGAACAGTGGTGCAAACCACACTGCTTCAAGTGGGATGCTTGTGTGATTCCAGCCTGAGAAGCACGTCAGCTAGTACTTCCTTTCCTCTGACTTCCAAATCACCCACAGATGAAACGAATAGCGCATTCCTGCATGAGGAAACCCGCAAGGCTGATGATGATGACAGGTTTGCGTCCGACCTGATCTGCCATGAGACCAAATGGGATAGCTAGGATCATTCCGGGAAGCTGAGTGAAGGTATCCTGCCAGCCTACCAGCAGAGCGAGCTTGCCTTGCACGTCAGTTGACTTGCAGAGCGGTTGGGTGGTTGCTGTTAGTCCACCGAAAGCACTGGCGAATAATTCGGGGTGCATGCGCTGGCAGATAATGTTCTCATATATCTGCAGCTGCGGCGCGACAGCAAGATAAACGCCAAAGTCCAGAGTGACGATGATGAGGCACACAAATAGGAGAATCCATTTCGATCTTCTGGGCGTGGTTTTATTTTGCATTGACTGCTCACGAGGGCCTGACAAGAGTAAACTCGTCTCCAGTGCCTCATCTGCGCCGAGTAAATTGGTTGTCATCTTTAATGAGAAGATGGACAGCCCCAACTGGTTCGGAAAACACAGACAATTGAGCACACACACTCCAGAGCACACTCAGGCAGGAGAGGAGTGAGAGTGGGTTGGGCGAGAGGAGATCACTTCATCTCACTCAGCACAATCAGAGAGGTGCGATTGCGAGCTATTTAGCTGCATGGCAAAGCAGTACGCTAGGCTGGATGCGTGTCTGCTTTGATATAGGTCGAGTGTCTTATCTGCTTATCGGGTTCCAGAAAAGTCGACAGCGACAATAGACCGGCCTCCGAGAATGATGGATTGATTACGCATTTTACATTGTGGATGAGGGGTGCGAGCTTATAGGCTCATGAATCTGACACCGACGCGCTACGCTAAGACCCAGCCCAATCCCGCTGGTCGAACCGCATAGTACCTTGGATTGATACGTGGTTGCCTGTTGTTGAGCTCTCGAGATTTACCCTATCATACTAGGGTGATCATGGACAAAGGAAAGCATTAAACTAATCATGGTACAAAATATGCACGGTGGATATCATGCTCGCCGGATACTCGTCGACGACAAAACAAACCCTAATACAACACATTGGCAGCGATAATATTGTAACAACAACAGCATGAAAGACAAATGGGTATGTATACTTTCGCCTCAATCATACAAATGCGATATCACTTCTCACACTTCCCGTCAGCTCTCTTTGCATACCTCTCTGCTCACTCCAGTCTCGGTCCGCCGATCGAATCAAGCTCACTCGGCGCGATCGAACCTCGTATGGCATGGAAGAATAAGAGGGGCTCTTGCGCAATGGTGGCAACGGCGGAGGATCCGCTCTAGGGGCTTCACCCGGCGCGTTTGACGCGACCTGGAACCAAGTCCGATTGTTCCCAAGGGATTGACGCTCATTGTTCTGTGGGTCAGTTGATCCGGGGTACGCCGCACTACCGCCGGCTTCGCCTCGCTGGGCACTACTTAAGCTTAACTCGCTGTAAAAGCGGGGTAGCGGAGCAATCGCCTCAGAATAATTCTGGGCGAGACTCGATTGACTGGGCTGCTTGTTGATCGGTCCCGACATCGGCGCGTCCGACGATTCCTCTGATAGCGAATGGAGGTAAGCCGACTGGCGGTGGTCATCGGTATAGATGGAGGCTGACATCGCCGCCGACCAGGGGCGGTCCTGCCGGTAATCGTCGATATAATGGGAACTAGCGACTGTATCTGCTCGACTCACGGTGCTGCGCGCCCGATGGAGAGCGCGGCCACCGGATGAGCCACGACGAGCGAATTGGCCGGCAAACAGAGGATTGGAAGAATTTCGGCTTTTTGCACGACTGTGCACGAAAGCTTCAAGGGAATCCGTATCAGAGATGGTCAGCGTGTCCGGCTCGACAGCTCGAAGGCTCACGCGCTTAGGATATTCCGTGCTTTCCCGTGCGCGGAGGGGCGGGCGAGGGAATAATGGCGCCAAATTCCCCACATCGCTCTCGTCGCTCTGGAATGAGGCTTGTGTGTTCTGCCAGGAGACACGAACAACCCCATGCCCCGGCGGCCCAAATCCACCGGCCCCATGGCCAGCGCCGCTGAGCCTGACAGGCAGCCCTGAAGCAACTGTGGAGATGCCGCTAGAGCGCTTCGAGTATCTCTTCGACCGCGATACCGTCGAGTTCCGCTTGAGTGACCTCCTCGGCTGAATCGGCCGAAGTGGCTCACGCTTCTTTGATGTAGTCGTAGTGCGCCTGCGCACGGGAGGACTGCTCTGGAATGACAAGCGCTTTGATTGCGGAGGTGGATCCGCTACTGGTTTCGTCTCTTCCGGCTCCTTCGTGGTCGCCAGTGGACCGAAGTCCCAGTCCAGGGTTGAGTGGGGGTAGGCGTTCTCCTTGTCATCTGTGTAGTTGATGGTGTCGGCATCGGCCAAGGGCTTCGTGTGCCAGAAGATCTCGAGCTTTGGGGGTCTGGATGATGGCGACGGACTTCTGAGCATCCTTGGCGGCTTGCCTGGGGTGGTCTGTTCAAACGGCTGGCAGTGGGGGTACATGTCAGAATCGGGATCAGGGGGCAGAGATCCCCTCTTTTCGTCTGCCAGTCCTTCCTCCGGTCCTGGAGCGACATCTTTCTTCTTGTGACGCCAACAGAAGAATAGAAGTACAAGGGCGCTGAGAACAATGAGCGGAATAATGACCGAGATCGCAATGATGCCGGCCTTTTTGCCGCTGTTGTCGCTACTACCGCTGCCTTCGTCCGCCGTGGCGGTAGTAGCTGCGTTCTCGTCGTTCTTTTTCTTCGAGACTGTTTTGATTGTGAATTGCCGGGTATCCTCCGCAGTCTCCTCGCGAGCCGTCAGGTTGAGGTTGAAAGTTCCCGGAGTGATATCGGAAGGCACCTGACCATAAATGGTCTTGTTGTCGCGGTTGTAATGAAGCCAGGGGAGCTGATCACCTAGTTCAACGTCCAATTGGACAGAGTCGTCGGTAAGAATAGAGCTGTTGAAGACGAACATGAAGAATTGCCCGATGACAGCGTCGCATTCGTCCAAATCATCGTGAAAGAATTGAGAAAATTGCAGGCTGACAAGTAGTGTGGCCACGTCCTGAAATTTATCAGTTACAGTGATGGTGACATTCTGGTCTGCAGCGTCTGCTGGAGGTGTGCCGCTTAAGGAGAGCGATTCCTTGTCCAATGCCAACCATGCCGGAGAATCCACATGAATATTTGCCAAATCAGTGCGCGTCGCTCCGTGACCATCCAGAGTCAAATCATCCAGGAAGTTAGGACTGTCGAATTGTTTTCCTTTGGTGACAAAGAGGGTCTGTGCACTTCGGTTGAAAGACAAAATGTGTGGGCTAACAGTCATCGCAAATGTCATGGTGGCAGCGCTGAATCCGGCTACATCCGAAGCGATCAGGTTAAAGCTGAATGTCTGAGGTCCGATATCCGGAGTAGACCCAGAGAATCGCAGGGCTGCCTGGTCGAATGAGACCCACGATGGCAGCGGCGCATTGTCAGGGGAAGTTCCGTAATAGACAGTGGAGGGACGCGTGTTGGCGAACGTATCACGATCGAAGGATATGGAAAAAGAATCGCCAGAGTGTACCACAATCGTGTCTGGAGCCGATGTGGCGCCTATCGTTTCAAGTTGTGGTAGCAATGGTTTCCCCAACTTTGGCCCATCATCGGTTGTGACCACCAAGTTGACCTCCATGTTCACGGATCCCGTCTCATCGGAAGCTACTAACTCAAACTTGGGCGACCCGATGTCATCTTTCTGGGGCGTTCCGGATATCGTACGGTGCTTTGCATCTAGTTCAAGCCATGATGGGGCGTTCAGAAGCGTATATTGAGTGTCTGGCCCGCTGCCAGCAAACGTGCCTTGGGAGAAGACAAATTCGAATGGTTCTGAGACTCGGGCTACTGGAGGCAGCTGTGCGTTCACAGGGTAAGTCGGCGCGAGGCCTGCAATTACCGTCCCCAGGATGCTGAGGAGACCCAACGCGATGAGCGCCATCTCTCCAGAGCAGTGAGAACGGTCGGGACGAGTGAGTGTCTTCGGTCAGATACACGAGAGGCAACTCGCACTGTCGCTCTGAAAAGTCACCCGACGCCAACCTTAGGAAGAAGCCACAGTGAAATGGTCGAGAGTTGAGGGTTGAAAGTGAGAAACGAGGAATTGCTCTGCCCTTAGGGCAGAGACTCTAGTTTTTTCCATCATGGCATCCGCGCCCAAGGGCCCAACGGGCACAGGAGAGGCGCGAAGCTTGCATCCCCTTCGAAAAGAGCCATGCCTGGATATGCTTGACGTCACTTGGGTATGGGAATGGACAGAGATTGATGGTTCGCGGCGCGATAATTCTCACTCTGTGAAATGTAGGCCTCGCTCCCTCTGCAAGGGATGGCGTCGTCGGGAAGCCAAGGAGCGAGCCACCCTCCAACCACCGCCTGAACCGTCAACACCCTGACTCGGAGAATTGCAAATCTTTGACAGATGGCCTGAAGGAATCAATTGGCGCTTGTGCCTTTTGGTCTCGTCGTGAGTAAACAACCCTATCCAGGGGACCTACTCATGTACAAACGATGCCGCAGGAGTGACAGGGGTAGCAGCAACAAGCCAAGGTCTCAAGGGCTATTTGACTTGACTACAAATCCAGGACCATTCTAATGCCAGTCCGGCCTGGTCCATAGTAATCTGGGATTTCCTCGCGCTCCGCATAACCACTGCGGGCGTACAAAGCTCTAGCTGGGGCTCTGTCCTTGTCCACCCATAACTGGATATACTGACAACCCTCCCGTTGCAGACGAGTGCGAACGTAGCCCATTAGCTGGAACCCTACGCCCCGACGGCGATAAGTCTCGGCTACACAGACTTTATGGAGCAGGGCAATGCCTTTCTGGCGGACGTAGACCGCATAAGCCAGAACCAGCGGGGGATTTGCGCCTGGGAGGTGGGCATACAGGACCCTCGTGTTGGGCTTCTTGCGCCAAAGCTCCTCTCCAAAGGTCATGCCCTCATTGGCAGGGAAACTCTTTTTCTCGACACGTGCGATCTGGGCAAGAATGTCCAGGGCTTGGATCCTGTTCAGGGAGTGGATGTCTGAGAAGATGAGATCGGTCGACATTCTTGGAAAATTTTGAGAGCATGAGTACATTCAGGGCTGGGTTTGAAACGATCCCGAAAGTGACAGGGCAAGCCAGCCGCGGGAGGGCTGACAATGAAGGAATCAAAGGGACCGCAGGGCAAGGGTTTTGAGGGTAAGAGGATGTCCTCAAGAATGAGAACCGAAGGGAGGGAGGGGGATCGTGAAGAGTTTGTAGTCCGTCTGTCTCCCTCCTCAGGCGCGTTTCCAAATTGACTTTGTTCTTAGCATGTACTGTGTAGTTGTAGGGTAGCTTAACAAAACATACTGAGTAATGTTGACATGCAAAGCCTGAGGGTGGGTGCCAGTGGTAATTTACTGTCTTAATCGGGCAATCCATTGGTTCCAGGTTTACCATACGGTACCGCATCACTCTTCTCATGCGGATCTTGAGCTCCAACCATCCCTACCTTTTCACCAGGTACAGTACATGATAGAGTATCAAACATTCTTCATCGCGTTTCACTTCTCACACACACACACACACACACACTCTCTCTCTCTCTGCCATCCCCTCCCATCGTCCAATCTATACAACCTCAACGAGCAGCACAACAACCAACTACCCCCACAACAACAAAAGAAACCATGCCCCCCACCCAAGCCGACGACAAACGCCAAGCAGCCCGCGAAGTCATCGACATTCTTCATGAGATTTCCACCCTCCTAGTAAGCAACCCAGCCAGCCCAGCCCAGCCCAGCCCTCAGCTCCCTCCCTGCCTTGCCATCCATTCTTGTGTATGGCCCACCAGACCAGAACCTTCGTATCCCCCCACCCATCATGAAATCCCCTGGTAACCCCAAACCACCGCCGAGCTTGCAACCTGCCTGCGCGGCTGGGGTTGGTGATACGCTCGAATTCCGGGCGTATACTCCGCCTGATTCTGATGTCGACGTCCCTACTCTCCTCTCCGTCGTCATGCCTCAATGGCCGGGATCGATTGGAACTAATCATACTATGTCATGGACAGAACACCCATCTGGACCGCACGGAGCTCTCGCTTTGTGTCTCGCTTATTGAGAATGGGGTCAATCCGGAGGCTTTGGCGGTTGGTTTCTTCCCTGAGTTTCTTCGTTGGGTTTTTTTGTGGGGGGGGGGGCTTATGGGAAGGACGTTGTTCTGTCTGGATGCTGACTTGGTGGTCTTAGGCTGTGATTAAGGATTTGAGGAAGGAGGCTGGGTCTGGAGGTAGGGGGTTTGGTGAGCAGCAGCAGCAGTATGAGTGAGTGCATGAGTGAATGGGTGGGTGAGTGGGGTGTTGGGGGAGGTGCTGGGGGGTTGCGTCTGGGTGAGATTTACCGTCGGTTTATGCTTGCATGTTTGGATTTTTGATTTAAAGATACCCGTGATTTATTCTATTCATGTACTGAGATTTGAGGTGATGCATTGATTCTGTTTTTGCATGGGGGCTGAGATTATACGTTGCTTGTTTACGAGAGTGGGTATCTGGGGCCTTTGCCGAGAATCGGACAGTTCGCACTCGTTTTAACTGATTCATTTAAATGCAGTCTCTTGGTATCATGGGTTCGGGTCGCAAGGGCAAATAACACGATTTGTGTAGAACAGATCAAGGCTACAACAACTGAATAAGCAGGCCACTGAATAGCTAAGCCGTGGAGGTAAGCTAGCGGATGGAAGAAGGCCCCGGCCAAAATTATGACTTTCCAGCGTCGGTTGTGCTCTCCTTGGACGCTGCTTCCGCTACCGTCTCGACTGTCGCAGCCTTGGAAGCGCCCTCGGCGGTGGCGGGTTCCTTCGCCTTTGTGGTGGTGTCCTTCTCATCTTCGCTATCCCCCAGACTGAACGGGTCGTGTTCTCCTACCGGAGACGGTTCCACGGCGGCTAAGGGTTGCCATTTGCTGGACTTGCCTGTCGTCGCGGGCGAGGCGCGCCGGACCGGCTCGGATGCATCGTACAGTGAATCAATCTCCGTTGGGGGCCCGTCCTGGAAGGCAACCTTGCGTCTGTCGGGGGAGGGTGACGAGGTCTTGTACAAGTTAGGGTTTGCAAGAGGGCGGGGAGGACGCGCGGGAGGAGCTGCGCGAGATTCGTCAGTGACGCTTCATCGTCATGAAGTCATTCAATCCACTTACCCTCGGAATCCCTCAACTCCAGCGCTGAGAAGTCGTCGCTCAAGACTCGGTGGTCGGCGTCGTACCGCTCACGGTCCCCGCTCCGACGACCCGTGTCGCCGCTGCGACGCGGACGGCCGAAGGGATCGTCGCGCGGGCCCTGAGCAGCCTGACTGCTGGTGTCTTCTTCCGGCTCTTCTCCATCCAGCCTCTTCTTGAGATTCGTCACCCACGAGTTCACCTTGGACTGGGTTTCCAGAAATCCTTTGCGGATGTTCTCGCGGATGACGGGCAGGTCGTCTGCGGTAGTCACACGGGTCAGCAAGCGCGGACGTGCACATTAGGGCTGAATGGAAACCAACCATCGAAGAAGCTGTATTCTTTCTCCTCCTCTTCCTCGCTTCCTCGTCGCCGCTGGTACGCGCGATCGTCCTCATACCGAGGCTGCGGGGCCGCGCGGCGGTTGTAGTGTTCGGCAAGCTGGCGGGCATACATCTCATCCTGCTCGAGCTGTCTCTGGGCAGCCGACGGACGGGGAGGCTTCGGAGGGGGCACGTCTTGTTCGGCGGCATTGGGGTCGGTCATGCCTGGGGAATAGACAAGAGGTTAGTTGGGGCGAAGAGGCAGCACTTGTGGCTGGGGACTACAGACCTAATAGAGCATGAAAGGCCCGCTCCACATCCCAGTTGCTTGCAGTCAGCACTGCTCTTACAACTCCGATGTCGATCGTGGGGAATGCTTCTTTGAGGGTGTTCTCGGCCTGCTGCCGGGGGCTCACGGGGCGGGGTGGCTTTGGCGGGGCAGCTTCCGCCGCGGGCGGCTGAGCTGGGGAAACGGAGGGGAAAGCTGAGGTGACGCCGGTCTCCTGCGCTTCATCGTCGAAATCCAGAGGACGCGCCGTGGTGGGCGACTCTGGTTTCGGGCTGGCTGGCACTGCAGAGAGTCTGTTGGCCGTCTGGGGTTACCCTGAAGTTAGTAGTCGCAGTTGAATCGGGGGCAGCGGGATCTAGAACATACGTTCTTGTCTTCTTCCGACATGATGAACTGGATGGGGTTGGGAGGGGCGAATGTGAAGAAGGTGTAGAATAAGTATGTAGAGGGTAGATATTTAGGCACACAGCCCGAGACTGAAGTTGGCGGGTTCCTGGGGTATTATTTGATTGCGTGGAGGAGGGAATTCGCCCAACAGGCAGAAAGTATACCAATGATTGATGATTGATTGACTCTCTCCGCCCGCCCCCTTTCCTCTTTCCTTTCCGATTGTCCCTGCCAGCCCTGGTGACGTTGCATCACGTGCCGAGTGTGCTTAGCTGACATAATCCGCCAGTGCCTTTCCATCCCCGATTGAGCATAACTTACAGTACATACTTAAGTTGAGTTGATATTCTTGATATCGTTCGCATTGGTCGTCTTGAATGGAGCTCGAGAGGTAGTGACCTCCGAAACCCCTCTTGCTGAAACTTCTATATCCCCGGTCTCGTTCAATATGTCTCACTTGGGCCACTCACTTATCATCGGATCTTATTGTGGCTAAAATCTGGGACTTTCAGCTAGTCAGGTTAGACTAGGCTGATCATTGATTGATTCCAGAAGTATTCTTCAGCATGGCTTCGGAACTGGAACTCGGCTCCTCTTTCATACCCGCCTTGTATAAGCCGGCCTCGTTGCTTCCCATTGCGAGACATAAGCAAAGTCTTCTCTATTTGGTCGAAACTTACCCCGTCACCATTGTCGTGGGACAGACTGGAAGCGGAAAGACGACCCAATTACCCCAATACCTCGAGCAAGCAGGATGGTGTGCAGAGGGAAAAGCGATTGCTATCACGCAGGTAACGCCACTTCCGCCTTTTTGTTCGGCCGTTGACCAGCCAAGCTAACAAAGTTGCAGCCGCGTCGGGTGGCTGCCACAACTGTGGCCGCTAGAGTTGCCGAAGAAATGCGATGCAAGCTAGGCGAGGAGGTGGGCTACTCAATCCGCTTTGAGGACCTGACGTCTGCTTCCACGAGGATCAAGTTCCTAACCGACGGGATGCTACTTAGGGAGGCGCTCGTTGACCCCCTGCTGTCGCGGTATTCGGTGATCATGGTCGACGAAGCCCATGAGCGGTCCCTCAGCACTGATGTACTTTTGGGCATTCTGAAGAAGATCATGAAGAAACGTCCGGAGCTGAGGATTGTCGTCAGTAGTGCAACTCTGCAGGCCGAAGACTTTCTACGCTTCTTCGCTGGGGAAGAGTTCGACGGCGATGCAGAATCGGGCGAGATCGGTGGGAAGGTTGGCAGGATCATTAGTCTAGAGGGTCGCATGTATCCGGTGGATATGCTCTTCCTTGAGTCACCTGCAGAGGACTACGTCGAGCGGTCCGTCAAGACAGTCTTTGATATACACCTGCAAGAAGCGGAGGGGGGCATCCTTGTGTTCTTGACCGGGCGAGAGGAGATTGACACAGCTATACAATTGATTTCAGAACGCGCTGCCACGCTTCATCCCAAAGCGCAATCGTTGCTCCCTCTCCCGCTGTACGCCGGCCTCACGACAAATCAGCAAATGTACGTGTTTGAGCCAGCGCCTGAAAACACGCGCAAGGTCATTGTGTCCACCAACATCGCCGAAGCATCCGTTACTATCAATGGGATTGTGTATGTGGTGGATTGTGGTTTCGCCAAATTGAGAGCTTACAACCCGACCACGGGCATCGAAACATTGACAGCGGTCCCGATTTCCAAAGCAGCGGCAGTCCAGCGTGCAGGTCGAGCTGGGCGCACCAAGCCAGGGAAGTGCTTCCGTCTCTACACCCAGCAGGCATATGAAGCCCTTCCAGAGGCGACTGTCCCGGAGATTCAGCGATCCAACCTGGCGCCGGTGATCATGCAGCTGAAAGCTCTTGGAATTGACAACATCGTCCGTTTTGACTTTCTAACATCTCCCCCCGCCGAATTGGTGATCCGTGCTTTTGAGCTCCTGTATTCTCTGGGCGCAGTCGACGATCATGCCAAACTCACCAAACCGCAGGGGCTGCGCATGGCAGAGTTGGCCGTAGACCCCATGATGGCAAAGGTGCTCCTTTCCGCGCCGGGCTTTGGCTGCCTAAGCGAGATTCTTTCAATCGCGGCAATGGTCAGTCTTCAGGGCACCGTCTGGGTCCAACATGATGGCGATCGGAAAACATCCGAGAGCATGCGGAGGAAATTCGCAGTTGAGGAAGGCGATCATTTGACGTATCTCAATGTCTACCAAGCCTTTGTCACCAAGGGCAAGAAGGACTCGAAGTGGTGTCGGGATAATCTCTTGAACTTTCGATCTATGCAACGCGCCGTGAGTATCCGCGCCCAGCTGAAGCGATACCTGGAACGTTTTGGGATCCAGGTCGATGAGACGCTTTCTGCCCGCGCCAGACAGGAAGATCCAAGTAAGCTGCCGGAAAAGATACAACGATGTCTCACAACAGGCTATTTCGCACATGCTGCAAAGATGCAGCCGGATGGCACGTTCAAGACGGTGAGCGGCGGGTTAACGCTGCATGCTCATCCGAGCTCGCTGATGTTTGTGAGTCACACACACTTGCCACTGGGTTGTAAGTATTTTCGCTAACTGGTTATGCAGAATCGCAAAGCCGAATGGGTCATATTCCATGAAATACTACAGACGGGAGAAAAGACCTACATCCGCGATATAACCAAGATCGAAAAGGGCTATTTGCTTGAGTATGCACCGAACTATTATCAAGTGCGGTAATAGATTCTTGCAGAGATTCCTTGCCAAAGCAATATTTGTACAGTAGATGATCCTTGGTAGTCTATGTTTCTATGATGATATCCCATTATGCATGAAGTGAAATCTTGTCACTTGGGTGGAGGTAACCTTCTGACCTTTGTCAAGCCATAAGAAGTAAGTTAAGCGTAAGATCATTTAGTTTGGCAGATTCATTGCTCATAATTTGACATCTATGCTTAAGAGCTGATATAAAACTCAACATAAATGATAAGTGTCTTGCTGGGTTTAAAGACAGTGAATTGTTGAGCTGATGTGAATGAATGGGTGAATTAGCCGAACAATCAAAGGTCGCGTTGAACTCGCTGAACATCTTGCCTGTTTTCATATTCATCGTGCTTGCCCAAGGTTCCCTCGGACCACCGCCTCTTACTCCAACTAGCTTCTTAGCCTCGACCTTTCGTTTTCTGAAGCGACCACCAGGAGATTCGAGCGTCAATTTGCGACATGTCGGGTCATCACCATCATCACGGCCACGGCGGCGGACATTGCCATGACGAAGACGGTCACGACCACTCCAATGACATCACCCCAGCCATTCAATCGCTTCTTTACTCTCAGGTTCAGTTCGACTCTATCACAACACTCAACGGTGCGTATTATACCTGCGCTTGCAGAGATCGATGACTCTCAAAAGAGATTGAATACTAACAAACAAGGCAGAGGCGACGCCCAAGTCCGGTGCTGCGATCGTTAAGAAAACATGGGCGGAGAGACTCGACGACGAGCCGGAGCTCGAAAGCGATACCGATGAGCAGCTCCTGATGTACATTCCGTAAGTTCTACCTTAACAAGAGGGTGTGTTCGCAGCCGGGGGAAAAACTATCTTGCTTGTTGCTGTTGCTACCCCGCCATGGCCATTGCCCCTCCTCGAGTCTTGGTGTCGCGAACGAGCGCAGACCACTTCAGCACGCTTCGATCCCAGCGGTTGCCATCACTTTTGACAATCAACTAATCCTTTCCCGTGACATGATGCAGCTTTACCGGCCAAGTCAAAGTCCACTCTCTGCTGGTCTACACCGCGCCCACTCCCTCCGCCCCCAAGACGCTGAAACTGTTCAAGAACCGGGACGACATCGACTTCGCAACCGCGTCCGAGCTGTCGCCCACCCAGACGATCGAGATCCCCCAGCCGGTGGCCGGCGCCGATGTCTTTGAGATCCCCCTGAACCGCGCGCACTGGAATGCCACCACCTCCATCACGCTGTTCTTCGAGGATAACTGGAGCGATGGCGAGGAAGACGTGACCAAGGTCGGCTACGTGGGATTCAAGGGGACTTTCATGGCGCTGAATCGCGAGCCCGTTAACTTCCTGTACGAGGCCGCGGCCAATCCGAACGACCATGTCGCCATTCAGGGCGTCAGCGGCGTGGGCAGTCGAATCCTGTGAGGATGGTGATTTACCGTTGTTGCTGTTGCTGTTGCCTGTGCCTGTTGATGCGATGCGGTGCAGTGGGTGTTGTGTTGATTTGTGATCGTGCTTTCTCTGGTTATGGAGCTGGACTCTATCCCCAATGCTAGTCTGAATCTCAGCTCATGCATGTTTGTAACATGGAACTAACTGGAGCTATCTAATGATATGATGGAATATGATGATGACCCATTGACAAGAACCTAGAACTCCAGAAATGCTGAAACTTATATAGACAAAAGGATGAGTGATTTCATGCCAGGACAGCGGTTCGCTCTTCGGCCCTGACCTTTCGTCCATTGGATGATGGCTCGGCCTGCGCTTCTCCCGTCTCCGTCTCCTCCTGCTCTCCAACCTCTGGAAGCGACAAGACCGGCGCACTCGGCAATACCACTGGCCCTTGTGCCTGGCGCTGCAACTCCTCCAACTCCTCTTCGACCTCGTCTTCGTCCTCCCTGGACAGACGACCGGCAAGCAGCTGACTGATCTCCTGTACCACCCCGCAAAAGTCGACAACATTAGCATGTCACCCTAAAAAAAAAAAGCCTCTCTCAACCATAGAACACCCAAGCTAGAACTACACCTACCTCTTGATAAGCCCGCGCCTCCTCGGTCTCGCCCATCAGCTTCTCGACCCCCTCGATGCCGCCCATCTCCCGGTTGATGGTCTGCAGCACCTGCGTGCCCTGCTGCAGGCCGAAGAGCACGTCCTTCTGCACGAGCGCGAACTCAATCTGGCCCGTGAGCTGCTCCAGCTGCTCCAGCTGCTTGTCGGTCTTCTCCAGCAGCGACTCCTGGTACTTCTTGCGGCGCAGGGCGAGCAGGGCGCGCTTGCGGTCGTCCCGCGCCAGGCACTCCTTGGCGATCGCCGTCTCCCGGTCCGTCAGCACGGTGATCCGCTTCTGGTACTGGCGGAGCTTGTCGCGCTGGTTCTTGAGGTCGAGGATCGCTCTGTAGTACAGTACACAAGGCGTTTAGCTTATCTATCGCGGTGCGGGCAGAGGTGATAGTCCGGTTGGGGGGCTCATTGAAGTACCATCCGGACTAAAACACACGGTTTGTAGTATATGACAAAAGGGGGATCTTACCGATCCTGAGCAGAGATCTTGTGGGAGCTGTTTGCATTCCCCATTGTCAACGCATAGTGTCGTTCTGTGGAGGAGTCACTCCGGAGACTAGTTAACTACTATGGAGGTACCGTAGAGTCAGGCGGGCGATAACAGATGACGTCCACTGATATCCGGTTTGGGTATGGTCAAAGGGGAGAGGGCGGTCAGACTGCTGCTCCAATTAAAGTGGGGTATTGACCGTAATGCAGTTACCGATCTGTAATTTTTGCTGGTTTCCTCCGCCGGCCAAATTGATTCTCCGATCTCCAAAAATTGTAGAAGATCCCCCCAACTGGGCAGCGATTGAAGCATTTATCAGATCGGCTGGTTTTCTCGTGCATTGGCGCGCTTCGTTTCAAAAATCATTGGACGCACGAGGAAAACCGCTCTTTCTCGACTTGGGACACAATGGGTCGCGGGGGCAGGCCAAGCCTGAGACAGGGCTTGGATAAAGATGTAAGCCAAATGCAAATCTCCTCCTCTATCGCGCAAAATAGCGATGTATACTACCAAATGCTAATGTGCGCTTTTGCTGGCCGGTAGGTCTATCAGATTGTGCGCAAAATCATGGACGAGCAGGCGGAGAATGGAGCTACGCGGGTTTCTGTTTCGACGATATACGACACAATCAAGCGATCGAACTCGAGTCTGAATCGCAAACCTAAGAGGATTCTCGAGGATAGCATTGAGCGTGTGGTGGCGGTGATTCAAGGCGATGAGGAGGAGGAGGATTCCCTCGAAGGGGACTTTGAGGGGCTGGAGGAGCCGGCAGCGCCGGTGAGTCACATGCGCGGAGGACGATATGTTCTGCTTTCCTTCCCAGAGAGGTATTGACGGGAAAGTATAGGAGTCCAACAGTTTGAACAAGAGCCTCGTCGGCATGTGGAATACCAAGAACGGCGTAACGGACGCCCAGAAATCCGGCGAGACGAACAATACGACAGATAACACGGCCACCACGCCGGCTCCTAAATCGTCAACGAAAAAGCGACACCATGGCGGCGAATCTACCTCCTCCAAACGCCGCAAGGGCGACGCCGCCGTCGACCGCTCTCCGCCCACGCACGTCAGTCTCGCGGACTTGGGGGGTTTGGACGATGTGGTCGAGCAGCTCGGAGACCTGGTCATCCTGCCCATGACCCGCCCACAAGTCTACATGTCCTCCAACGTGCAGCCGCCGCGCGGCGTGCTGCTCCACGGTCCCCCCGGTTGCGGTAAGACGATGATCGCCAATGCCTTCGCCGCCGAGCTGGGCGTACCCTTCATCTCCATCTCCGCGCCCTCCGTCATCTCGGGGATGTCCGGTGAGTCCGAGAAGGCGCTGCGCGAGTACTTCGAGGAAGCCCGGCGCATCGCGCCCTGCCTCATCTTCATCGACGAGATCGACGCCATCACGCCGAAACGCGAGAGCGCGCAGCGCGAGATGGAGAAGCGCATCGTGGCACAGCTCCTCACCTGCATGGACGACCTGGCGCTTGAGAAGACGGACGGCAAGCCGGTCATCGTGCTGGCCGCCACCAACCGGCCCGACAGCCTGGACGCCGCGCTCCGCCGCGGCGGCCGCTTCGACAAGGAGATCAACATGACGGTGCCGTCGGAGCCCGTGCGCGAGCAGATCCTCCGCGCACTGACCCGCAAGATGCGGCTGGCAGACGACCTCGACCTCAAGCTCCTGGCCAAGCGCACCCCGGGCTTCGTGGGCGCCGATCTCAACGACCTCGTGGCCACTGCCGGCGCTGCCGCCATCAAGCGGTACCTCGAGATCCTGAAACAGAACAGCGGGCCCGAGGACGAGAAGATGATGGACATGGACCTCGAGGACCTCAGCGTGACCGACGACCTCAGCCCCAAGGTCAAAGAGATCCGGCGGCTGATCATCCACGCCAAGGACACGCCCATCGGGGACGAGACGCAGACGGTCCTGGTGTCGAACGCGGACTTCTTCACCGCGCTGCCCAAGATCCAACCCTCGTCCAAACGCGAAGGGTTCGCGACGATCCCGGACACGACGTGGGCGGACATCGGGGCGCTGGGCGGGATCCGCGACGAGCTGTCGACGGCGATCGTGGACCCGATCCGCCACCCGGAGATCTACGCCAACGTGGGCATCACCGCGCCGACGGGGGTGCTGCTGTGGGGACCGCCGGGGTGCGGTAAGACGCTCCTCGCGAAGGCGGTGGCCAACGAGTCGCGGGCCAACTTCATCAGCGTCAAGGGACCCGAGCTCCTCAACAAGTTCGTGGGCGAGTCCGAGCGCGCGGTGCGCCAGGTGTTCGTGCGCGCGCGCTCCTCGGTCCCCTGCGTCATCTTCTTCGACGAGCTGGACGCCCTCGTCCCGCGCCGCGACGACACCCTCTCCGAGGCCTCCGCCCGCGTCGTCAACACCCTCCTCACCGAGCTCGACGGCCTCGGCTCCAGCCGCCAGGGCATCTACGTGATCGCCGCCACCAACCGGCCCGACATCATCGACCCCGCCATGCTGCGGCCCGGCCGCCTCGAGACGCTGTTGTTTGTCAACCTCCCCAGCCCCCTCGAGCGCGCCGACATCATGCAGACCCTCGTCCGCAAGCTGCCCATCGAGTTCGACGACAACCTCCGCCGCCTCGCCGAGGAGTGCGAGGGCTTCAGCGGTGCCGATCTCGGCAGTCTGCTGCGCCGCGCCGGCTACTCCGCCATCAAGCGGCGCGATGCCATCAAGTTCGAGGACTTTGTCGCCGCCAAGGCGTTCATTCGGCCCAGTGTTACCGATCTGAAGAAGTATGAGCGTTTGAGGAGGGATTGGAGCGGTGGTGTTGTCTAGGTTGCGTCGCTGTTGCGGGATGAACGTTACCACTGTACATAGATAGACTGAGAGGTCGGAAGGTGTTTTCTTCCCTGGTAAAGATTTACCGGTGGTGGGTATGGTTCCACTGTTTTTTATGGTTTTTTGGTAACTTGTAGTAGACCTCCAAGGCGGGTTCGATTGCGTGGTCTGCATAGAGGGGAGGGGAGATAAGCTACGTACAGGGGATTGGATTGATTGGGGCCTCAGGCTGATACTAATTTACGTAGTCTACTCTACAGATGACCACGACGGTGAAGGAAACTTTTTGAATGGATATCGAAAGAGAGAGAACAACAAAGAAATAATGTATATACACACACCGAAAACGCCCTTCTCATGTAGATATGACGAGAAACTGCAAACAGGAGATGACGATGGATAATAACAACACAGAAAGTATGCGCTGAGCTGAATCGAATCTACTACATCCACAAACGACACGTGCCGTCGGCCCCGGCACTGACACACCACGCCTCGCGGGGGTGCCAGTCGATGTCCAGCACGCCCAGCTCGCCGGTGATCTTGTGGCCCTTGAGGACCTTGAGCGGGACGATGCTGGCGTTGCTGAGCATGTCGCCCGTGACGCTGCCGTGGAAGATCTGAAGGGAGCCGTCGTCGCTGGCGTCGGCGAACAGCGGGTAGCGGCCGCTGGGGTGGAACTTGACGGCGCGGATGGCCTTGCGGTGGTACCGCAGGGTCTTGTAGGGCCGCTGCGAGAGTTCGAGATCGTGCCACAGGAGCCGGCGGTCGTAGGAGCCCACGATGAGGTTGTCGCCGCCGGAGGCCGTGGACGAGGTCGGGTGGATGTCGAAGGAGGAGATCCAGCGGGCTCCCGGCTGGACGATCTTGACCAGCAGCTGGCGCGAGAGATCGTACCCGCGCACGGTGCGCTGGTTGGCGACGAAGAGGATCGGCTTCGACGGGTGGAAGTGCGCCGTCTGCGGCGGGCCGCCGCCCTTGATCCGCCGGCTGAACGGGTATTGGGTGAGGTGCTTGGAGACCGTGTGGATGGCAACGGCCACGGAGGCAGGGGTGGAGGCGCCGGGGCACACGGTGACGAAGTAGTCTCCGCGGCGGTGCCAGGAGATGGACTTGGCCACGTAGCGGAGAGGGATGACCGCGCACACGCCGGAGTCGGTGAGGGCCGACGAAGGGCGGATCCACTGCGGGGGTGTCTTCTTGCCTTCCTCGGCGGCGCTGGGAGCAGGCTTCGAGGCGGCGTATCCCCATCCAGCGTCGAGGAGTTCCAGACTGGCCTGCTCGAGCTCGGGGTCGAGAATGGAGGGCACCATGAGATAGAGGTCGTCGCCCGCCGCGGCGGCCAGAACCACGGCATCCTTGCCGGGTCTCCAGCGGACGACGTTGACGGCATCCTCGTCACTCAGCTGAACGCTCCACAGCTGACGACCGGTGAGCAATTCCCAGACACGAACGGTACCGTCATCGCCAGCAGTCGCCAACCAGACGCCAGTAGGGTCGACCGCAATGGAGCGCACACGGCCCTTGTGTCCTCGGAACACGGTAGCACACATCGACGGGAAGGGTTTGAGCTCCTCGGGGCTGGGGAGCTTGGGGAGAAGACTCTCGGGATCGATGTTGAGCTTGCTGCGCCGAACTCTGGGGGCCAAGTAAAGGTCCAAGCAACGCTCGAATTTCTCCTTGACAAACTCGCCATAACCAGGAACCTTGCGAAGAGAGCCAAAGTCGGTGGGGAGATACTCGCGCTCCCGGTCTTCGGGGTCCGCTTGCTCCCAGGTCTTTCGCTCCTTCTGATCGGGCAGATACTCCGGAGGGGGGTGGTAACTCTCTTCGTAGCCGGGCGGGGGAAGCTTGGGAGCGGGGACATGCATGATATGATCGGGCCGCTCCTCCTCGTCCGCCCACAGGTCATATTTGATGAGATCCTTGTCCTCCTCCTCTTGCTCTGATGGGGGCTTGTAAGGCAGGATACGACCTTCTCTGATGGCTTTGACGAGCTTCATGACACGCTTGGCCTCGTGCTTGGATGGCAGGAAGCGGCGCTTGGGTTCGGGAGCCGCGCTCAGGGGCATGACTTCCTTCTCCGTGGTGAACCATTCCATCAAGGGCTCGTAGGGGTTGTAGCCGTCCTCCGGAATCTCGTTCATCTGCACCTTGCGCAGCAATTCCAGCTCGTCCTGGCTCAACTCCAAAGGCTTGCCCGTCGAAGGATCGGTGAGTCCAGTGAAACCCTTGGGGATCTCGATGCTATCGAGCAGCGCATCCAGCGCCTCTCCGGTAGCGGGACGCATGATCTTCTTTCCATTGATGTCGTAACCGATGTGAGGGTACTGGTCGTAGAAGGACAACGGGATATTGCCGATAGTGTTGGAGTCCTCGTCGATGTCAGAGTAGTCAGAGTTGTCATCCGGGTTGATTTCGTCGTAGACGTAGCGGTCGTTTCCATTGGCATCCTTTTCGATCCGGAAATTCACCTCTGCCTCGTCACCTGAGCTTTCATCGTCCGCGGGGGCTGCAGTCAATTTGACGGAGTTCTTCTTGACGACATCTTCACCATCCGAGGGGATCTCATCGCTATCGAGCTCCTCCTCTTCATCATCGTCCTCATCACTACTGAACTCGTCGACCAATTCAACCTCAGAATCGTCCTCGTCACTAGAAAGATCATTGGCGCTGTCCGAAAGCGCGCCGTTCAAATCTCCAGCCAATTCGTCTCCGGAGAAGGCGCCAGCTTCCTCCTCCACATCTCGAGTAACAGCCTTGCGCTTCTTCGAGCCTGCTGAAGCAACCATGATGACGGTAGAACGCTTTTCAAAATGCGTTCGGTGCTTAAACAACGACAACCGTTCGGGAGACCGACTTGATTCCTCGCCTTGCAACTTTTTTTTTCTGCGCCGGGAAGATTTGCGCTCTCCCACCGCCCACGTGATACACCGCCCGCCCTTATCGTTCCGCCGCTCTGGCAAGTTTATCGATAATAACACAGCAATACAGCAATACAGCAAGCAATAATTACCTCGGTGGCTCATCACGGCCAGTCTTGGATGGTCGCCCACCGTGCAGCCTCTTTTGCGCTTGCTTGCTTGCTGTCAAGTGCTATAGTCTTTGAAACACGCCAATAATCTATCATGACGCAGTTTGAGCCTCAGGCTGAGTGGTTTCAGACCCCACTCGCCCTGTCGGACAGCACTTTCAATGATACTGTGGCGCGGCCGGTGAAGAGACATGCTGCGTGTGATGAGTGCAGTATGCCTGACGCACAAGATCCAGGCTCATCATCTGTAGGCTGACAAAATTAGGGAAGCGCAAGCTGAAATGCTCCGGTGAACAAACTGGATGCACCCGATGTCTGAAACAGGATCTACTCTGCCACTATTCGGAACAGAAGCAGATGGGACGACCGCCGAAGAAGCGCTTACGGGAGGAAGAAGATCCTTCGTCGCTTGGTCTCGATAACGGGCTATGGAGCGCAGATGCGGATCTCAGTCATCTTCTGTCGACTGATACTGTGGGAATGGGGATCCCTCCGAGGGACACTTTACAGTCAGGGATTGCAGCTTATACACCACAGACGACCCCTCCTGATCCCTTGGCAGACGACACCCAGAGCCCACCGAGTCGCATGGATCTTGCAACGCCTCTGAACTGTGTACCGACGACCACCACTCCATGGCCCGACTTCTCCAGTGTCTCTGCGGCGACAGCTAGTCTGACACCGCTCCCGCCGGACGTGTCATATCCATCCCCCGACCCCGCCGATTCGCCCGACCAACAATGTTCATGTCTATCACGTCTCTACCTATGCCTCAGCCACCTGTCCTCCCTCGCCCCCTTCCCGATCTCGCAGCACACCTTCTGCTCATTATACATCGCGGCGCGAACAGCCAGGGAGGTCATCCGCTGTCGAATATGCCCCTTGCGCTTCAGCACGGGGATGCAGAATGTCATGTGCACCGGGACTCTGCTCGCGGTCATTGCCGATTCATGGCTCCGCGTTTACAAGGCCAACCCCGTGGATCTGGGCAAACAGTCGACGTCTCCTGCATACGCCGCGACGGTCGAACAGTCGCTCAATCCGGCAGCCGGCTGGAAAGACTGGTTACGGCAGACTGTCCGAGGCGGGGTCGTCGGCGGGCCCTACGACCCGGCTGGCTCCCCGCAAGTCACGGAGACACCCAGTCTCCTCGCCCTGATTGAGGAGATGGAAGCACGCCAGCGATCATGGCACCAGTCGCATCCACTACCTGCGGAGGAGCGCCTTCTACCCGTCCAAAACTGTAGTACAGGGGAGAGCGAACTGCTATGCCTACGCGTCATCAAGAGCGCGAGGGAGGTCATCGCCAAATTCGGATTCGAGCCCTCCGATTACCCGCAAGGAACGACGCCTGTGACGAGCGGGATGTAGCTTGTGGTCATCCGCGACTACCATGTGTGCATGATATTGAAGCGTAAATCTGTTCTACCGATACCATTATGTCATTTATGCAGACGATAAGATATTCGAATATATAGGACTGTCTTATCTACCAATGCTGGTGCAATGGCCTGCTATCCTGGTCTATTACCTGACACCTGTACCTAGTACCTGGGAACTCCCTATCTCGACATGAGTACTAATATATGCATCTATCCCAAGACCTAGCTAGTGGCTACACCTTTAGCGAATATGCCTATACTTCTGCAGAACAGTACACGGTGCAAGCCAACTTTCTTTTATTGTCCGGTAATGCTAATTTAGGAAAGAAAAGCAAGAAAGATTCCAGGCGAATATGACCAGTCATGCGCCGATGAAGTATCCAGAGAGATATGATATAATAGTTACACAAGTCATTAGCATATGAAAGCAAATGTACGGGGTGGGCCGTAAGCAAGATGCAAGAAGACAGCAAGATCAGAACGGGGGGTAACTTGAAATCCGTTACTCCTCGTCGTCATCATCCACGATGTAACGATTCTTCTTCCGAGTTGGAGGGGTATTCGCACTGGCGTCGGGCGATGGGCGTTTGTGACGGGGTCTGGCAGGCGGGGCATCATCGTCGTCGCCTTCGGCGTCCATGTCTTCGTCCTCGAGAATATCCTCGTCGTCATCATCGTCCACGATCTCGGGCTCCTCGTCGCTGCCGACCAGGAATCCGTCGTCTTCGTCGTACTCGTCCTCGCGGGTGCGTCCGCGGCGGTCGTAGTCCTCCTCGTCATCCGTGTAGATCTCGCCGCGGCGGTTCGGCTTGCGCGCCTTCTTGGCGCGAGGTCTCGTCGTCATCAGACCATCGTCGTCCTCCAGGCCGCCCACGGTGAGACCGCCGCCTCCGGTACGGTGGCCGAACCCAACCCGCCGGCCACGGTCCAGCTCCCGGTCCGCGAGCTGCTGGCGCCGGCGCGCCGCCTTGAGCTTCTCGCGCTCGGCCATCTCGGCCTGGCGCTTGGCCAGCTCCGGATCTTCCTTGACTTCGATGACGGGCGCCGAGCCGTCCAGCGTCTTCTTGCCGCTGCGGGCGGCCGCAGCCAGCGACTCCTGGAGACGCTGCACCGCATCATCCGTCTCCATTGTCGTGGGGTACACGGTGAGGCCGTGGGTGAGGTGGGAGGTGAGCCGGAAGACGGAGGAAGCCTCTGCGGCGGCACCCAGGTAGACGTGCGAATCCAGCTTGACATCGTACTCGCCGGCTTTGTTGAGCGGCGCCAGCGGTTTCGTAGAAATGCGGTACTGCTCCTTCGGCGCCGAAGCAAGCTGGAGCGTCATGGACCCATCCTCCCAGCGGATGATGCGCGCATTCGATTGAAGGAGGGATTCGTCCTGGGGGTCGTGTCTCCAGCACAGAGAGGTAGCGGCGGTTGTGAAGGGAGGCGCAACATAGGTTTCCGGGTTGAACTCTTCGGTTTCCACCGAGAGGAAAGGGGGGACGGGCATTGTGTAAATCTATATAGTAAAACAGGCGAGTGAGTCTTCTGCGGATGTGACGTGGTAGAATCATCTTGCATACCTCGCCGTTGGAAGTCAAGGGTTCCGGCGCGCGACTCAGTGTCATATCCATGATGTTCACAGTTTCCTGGAACTGTTCTTCGCCCCCGTCTTCGTAGTCCATGCGCTCTCCAGCGCGGTCGTAACGGTCCACATCATCTCCCGAGTCGAGCTCCTCGTCGTCGAGTGTACGTTGGGGTTGTCTGGTGCTGTGTTAGCGTTTATGTCCTGGCCCGGTCAAGCGCGGGCGTTTTCGCATACTCATTGTCATCTCCGAAACCTCCATCTGAAGCATCTGAGCCGAACAGATCTGCGTCGTTGTAATTGTTCACATTGCCCGCATCTGAGCCGAGCTCGCTTCCCGACGGGCTTCCCGGTCGATCGGCTGCTGCACCTCGCCCGGGACGACGGACAACATCCTCATCTGAAGAGGACATATTGGTGTGATGTGTAGGAATCAAGTGTGTTGTACCAGGTTCCGGGGTCGGCTACCAGTTGCCGCGTGAGAAGAGCACTGGCAAGTCAGAGCTTGTGTACAGCGCAATCTTGCAATTGAGTGGCTGGAAAACTTTCAATACGGGTCTTTGAAGGGAAAGCTATTCCGTTAGCTATTCAAATTGGGAGCCTGAGCTGGTGTAAAAGAGGAGTCACTCGAGGGACGGAGAATAATACCGGACTCCGTCAATTGATCATTGATCGTTGTAACTTGTAACTTGTTCCAGCTCGGAGCACTCCCGTTGAATTGAAGCGGAACAACTGGATGATCCCGTCCGAGCCTAAATAGGCTTAGTGGAGGGCGGCAGCTCGACGGGCCAGACCGAATGAGGACCGAATGAGGGACTCAAACCAACTGAAACAATCGCCCCCCTCCCTCCCAATCACTAACTTCCTCACTCACTCACTCACTCACTCACTCCATTCATCTCTCTTGTCTCTCTCTCTCTCTCTTCTCTGTCTGGGTTTCTCCAGTCGTGATTTATTCTTCCTTCTGGATTGCCGTCGCTGCTCTTTCGTCTCTTCTTCCTCTTTCCATCCTTGCCTCTACTCGTCGCCTGCCACTCTAGACTTCCGTCATTTCTATCATTTCCCCCGTGTTCTCGAGCATACACCGCTTTCCATCATGGCGACCTTCTTCCAGAGTGTGTAAGTGGTCCCCCTCTTCCCCTAAGAATGTATCCCGCACGGTCACTCTCCCCTGAAATTCCCTTTGCCGCAGCATGGTCAGAGGCATTCGAAATGATTACGCCCCTGGCTTGCTTATCAAGAGGCCACGCCATGCGCTTCCTCTTTTGATTCCATATTCCTCGGGTTTTCTTTTTCTTCCTATTATTCCACTTGAATAGTTGAAGCAGTGGACACTAACCCACGATTTGATATGGTGTTTAGTCGCCAAGGCTTTGGCAGAGGAGGCAATAACAAAAACAACAACAACAACAACGCCCCGAAGATGAACAATGGAAGTCCTGCTCCGTCCCCGACGCCTCAGGGCCCTCCCGCCGGCCATGTGCCCAACTCCCCGTCTCTCACTTCGAGCTTCTCGGTCGACACCTCTTCCGCCTACGACCCCGATGCTCCCAAGTACTTTTTCCAAGAGAAATATGCGCCCTTGAATGTGAAGGGCAACTTCTTGACGTTGTGTGCCTGCCCCAAGAACGTGGAGTTGGGCGAATGGCTGGCTCATCAGAGTAAGCGGACCAGCTAGCGCTGTCTCTTTTTCTTGCAGGGTATGATGCTGATGGTATAATCAAATAGTTGTTGAACAATATCGCCTGCTCCACGGTATGCTCCAGGTCATTCAGGAGGTCAACAGCCTCACGGGACTCCCGATCTGCAATGAGAACACTTGCCCCACCATGTCCGCTGGTCGGTAAGTAGAACGCGATTCGTGACAATATCACCCAGGTCTTATCTGACTGTCATCTCGTTCTAATAGATTGACATATACATGGCTTGTCGATGGCCGTGCAGCTAAGATCTCGGCTCCCAAGTTCATCAACCGCGTGGAGAAATGGATCGTCAGCAAGATCCATGACCCCGTCATGTTCCCCACGGAGAAATTCGCGGGCATGCCGGAGACATTTGCGATCAACGAAGTTGGAAGCGCTAGTGCTACTGCTGGAGAGGAATGGATCGGCAAGTCCAGCGGCTTCCCGCAGACGTTTTACAAGGATTGCCAGGGCATTATGAAGCAGATGTTCCGCTGCTATGCTCATCTCTACCATGCGCACTGGTTGAACCCTTTCTGGCACATCAACAAGCACGACATCCTGAACATGTGCTTCGTCCACTTCGTCACCGTGGCTAAATACTACAAGCTGGTATCCGACAAGGAAATGGAGCCTATGCAGCCATTGATCGACCTGTTCATCAAGCAGCAAAGGATCCCGCCGGAGGCCCTTTCCGGGGGTCACTGGGGCCAACAACAGCAGGCCTCTAGCTGAGCTAGAGGAGGCCCCTCCCCCCTCACGTATTTTGACTAGCCTCGCAATTTGTTCGTCTTCTGACCTGGCGTTAGAATTCGCTACTTCCCACTGTAGCACGGCCATGGAATTGTCTTTGGCTGGCCGCTCCATATCCCGGTGTCTTGCGCATTGTTTTGCCAACCAGGACGCGTAGATGATACCACATACGCACACAACATACACAACACAGTTGGCGTTGAGCATTTAGCATGCGGTGTGAATGTTTATTATTCCCACTATTACCTTTGCATATTGTCTTTCCTGTCTTGTCGCATCGTCTGGCCACGCAGTTGTTATCATCTTAGCTTAGATCAACAGAAGTGCATCACGATTCGGATGGGTTTATCTGATGGAAATACCTTAGCGTGACGTGGGGAATTAGTTTCGAGCCACGGAGAATGAGAATCATCCAGGATACACATATCGTGAAGAGTTATGTAATCTGGACCGGCGCGTAAGATCGAGCTCTGATAGATGTGTGGAGTATCGAAGACAAATCAAAGCCCAGGGCCTCGACGAACCTGTCGGCGTGACGAAAATGTTAGCAAATATTGCACCGGGGCATTTTCGCGGGCATCTCTGAATGCCAGTGTGCTGCTGCATCGGAACGTCTATGTATGCCTATTCTAGGCGGCGATCCGTTAGAGCTGTTCAGTCGTAGTGAGCAAAAGCGCTGTCACTGTCGATGGCATGGTCAATAGTACAGCTGTACTGACCTTCATCGCTTGTTCCCGTCCTCAACTACCCTCTTCCTCATCACTCACCCTATGGGAGCAAATCCGGAAGCTCCGTGCTAAGCGAACAGTCTACCGACCACGCTACTTTTGCAAGATGGAGGTGAGGCGATGTCGGGCGTTGCGACGACAAGGACAAGCAAGACGTAAAACCTCACCTTCCGATACAATGAGCTCGCACCGGACAGACACACGACGAGATCTATGGGCCACGCAACCACATCCTCGCCAGTGAGAACTGGAACTTCCTGACTAGGACCGACCAACTTCTCCCTGGCCAGGTGAGTAGATGGAGGTTGAGGTTGGATAGAAGGCACATGAGAGAACCCGGAGACTTCTCTATCCCAGGTCCTTATCAGGTTGACAGGCATAGCCATATGTGACGGACACTGTCTTCCACCATAGTGAGAGGGGTCTCATTGGTAGTATATAGGAACACAGGGAGAGGGATGGCTATTATATGGGCAAAAACAGCTACATTTGTCTCATAGACTAATGTATCCCTTGGGGTGGCTTTAAAGAGAGAAAGGAAATGGAAACTAGTGGTGTAGGGGCACTTTCTGAGCTGTTTCTACTGTTGCTATGTAACAGCGGAGATCACAGCTGAGCCAACTGCAACACTACTAGCATTCACTACCCTCCTGTGCTCGAGTTCCCCAAATAACCATGATGTCGTCCCTGTGTTTCTTTCATCTTGCGGTTGGCCATGCGGCCTCCCTCTGCCGCATGGATCTTGTTCTGAAAACACGGTTGGAGAAATTGCAGCGTAGGATCGCTGAACCGGAGAACTACACTCGGGTCTATCGCCTTTCGATCACTCTATACAGAGATTAGATAGCAGGCTGAATGAATATCCTCACAAACTGACTATCGTAGATGACCCTTTACCTTGTAGTTGATGATTAGCTTGAAACTGAACTTTCATGTCCTTCTTGATATCTTTGTTGGTACTCGCATCTCTCGTAGAGATGTGAGTGAATCTTTCCAGGCATCTTAGAGAAGATCCACATCCTCTCACTTCTCCTGATGCAGTGTGAGAGAGTGAGAGATTCTCACTTCGTGACTACTCTTAACTTCTCTCTCTTCTTCCCCCTCCTTTACCTCTCCATCCTCAACACGCCTCCAAGCCTCATCCCCCTTGTCCTCGGCGCGGTCCACCAAGGCTCTTGTATTCAGTGTGCTTCACAAGCGTCCCTTGTCTCTCTTCTCTTCCCGTCAGCTCATCGAGGCCTTTGAAGCATCTCACAACAGTGAAACTCGTAAGTGTTGTTCTTGTCGGGCCACGCCATTGGCGTTTGTTTCCTGTGTTTCCATTCTATCATACAGGTCAGTGCTGACCAGCCGCGATAGCAGTCGATGGCTGATATTCCGGTGACCTCTCGACTGGGAGAGGACAGGTCGCCAATCTTCACTATGAAGCATTGGCAGATGGCTAGAAGGAAGTCATGGTCTGAAGAAGACACTCCCCCTGAGGACTCACCGAAAACGCCCCTGAGCCCCGATGGCGAAAGCTTCAAAGTGACCCTGGTGAACCTGTCAGAAGAAAGCTTCTCAAACGTCCCAGAGACAGAAGAACTCATTGAACGCCTTGATACTGAGTCTGAGGGGTCTGAAGAGTCTGTCGCGTCCGATCTGGAAGAGAGACCTGTTCCCGGCCTCGTGCTTCGCCCCGGTTGGAACATCCTTGACTACCACCTCTATCTCCTCAGCAACGAGCGTGACCGAGACGAGCACGTCCGTAAGAACAGTATGTACATTTTCGATGGGACCGAGTGTACCATACGTTCCTATGAAGAACTCTTCGATCACGAGGTGCTGGCTCCTTTCAATGTCGGCGATGATCCTCAGCTGGTATTCAACATTCTGCCCATCATTAACCGGGACGCCTCGGAATGCCATGCAGGCTATATCCTGGGGTACAGTCATGTGAACAAGATGTTGTATGCTCGTTATTTCGAGTGGATTCCCCACATCGAGGACCTCGACTTTGTGTGGCAGGATGGGTGCAACATGTACGAGGTGACAATCTATGAATTGCTTGGCCTTCTTCATGATTGCTTCGTTCAGAAATCTTTCTTCCCAGGCGAAGGCATCTTGAGCGCTGGTTACCAGCATGGTCACCACCGCCCATCTCGAAGGTTTGACGACCCCGGAATGGAACTCGTCATGACCATCCTCTTTTGCCAATGGATCCGGGATGCTGCCGACCCGCTGTTTGGTCCTGCTTACTTACGAATCGGTAACCTCAAGGAGCAAGCCGCCTACTACGAGCAGCAATGTCGCTTGATGCTGCAGCGCGCTTCGGCTAGAGCGTGGTTCTATATCCGCGACGGATGGGTTCCAGATGATCTGGCACGCAACTTGGAACTCAATGCGTGGACCAACGACCTGTACACCTATTGTGATTCCATGTACGCAGAGAATGGAATCGACTGGCCCGCCCCTAGCTTGAGGAAATCATCCGAGCTTCGAGAACAGTATGTCGAGACTCACAGAGCCGAGAACTCCGCCGATGTACGTTTCAACAAATTGTTTAACGCCGCAGCGGGTGACAACAACCCTAAACCCGAGAATGAGGCGCTTGAGGAGCTTACAGCCATGATCGGACGGGAGCAGGCGCACCACCTGCTGGACTGCGCCGCTAGCCAGTGCCTGGACAATCTCGTGTCGAACGAAGCCGAGGATGATAATTATCACAACGTCTCGATAGAGTGGCTTGCCCGTCGTCTCGCATATCTCACATTGGACTACCCTGAACTGGATAGCCCCACAAACCGCAGCCACTTTTGCGAGCTTTTGATGAGAATGGGAGTGTCCATGCAA
Source organism: Aspergillus aculeatinus CBS 121060 (assembly GCF_003184765.1). Classification (NCBI taxonomy): domain Eukaryota; kingdom Fungi; phylum Ascomycota; class Eurotiomycetes; order Eurotiales; family Aspergillaceae; genus Aspergillus; species Aspergillus aculeatinus. The sequence goes on along the minus strand of NW_020291540.1, from coordinate 111,901 downwards.
CAGCAGCCAGAGGAACATCTGGCCCAGTTGCCGGATTCTCCGCTCAACGGCGACTTCTGGAAATTGGTTGTCGATTCGTCCCACGCCGACGCCTCGAGCGCTCGTCATCTTCTACCCAGCCCAGTCATTGATTAGCGAGACTAGAGAACACCAAGGACCTGGAAATACCTCTGTATCCCGCTAGATGACTGGTGGCTATCGCTTTGCCTTTTTCAACAATATCTTCTAGGGCCCTGGATCCATCTGGTCTTCTGGTATTCCTTGATGACCCCTCACCATTTTTGTCAGAGTTTGATATGTTCCCTTGGCTCGGAGTTTCCGTCTTGTCTTATTCCTTTTTTTTTTTCGCTGTATTTTTTCGCTTCTTTTCCACGTCTTCTGATTGCTTCGGTTCTTTCAGTTTCTTTTGCGAAATCCCACTCGACATCAAGAAATGTTCTCTAATTGTTCCTTGATTGCAAAAGGTTAGCATGGGAGATGCAATAAGTTATTGTCCTTACATATTTGATACCCCGACCCCCCGTTACCAACCACTCATGATCCGCTTGAGCCCTAGGCAGGCCCTGGGCAAAAGAGCAGCATGTTCCGACAAAGTTTTACCCGCCGTTCTTGCCACGGACGCAAACCCCCGTCGGCCATCCCACCCGTTCAGATCGCCGGCGATCGGTTGATGTTCTATGACCCTTGGGGAAGGAAGCTGGTGCCTTGGCCTAGAGTCTTTGAATCGCCCAACAACTGGAACAGTCCGAGTCCTTTGGTTTCATGGCCCTGGGGAATTGAGCTTTGCTTTCAGTTTTAGGTAGAAGACGAGGCTGGTGCTGGGCCGAGCGAGTGAATGGAGAATGAATGGAAAGAGAGTGGAGAGAAAAATCTGGATGCACTAGACGAAAAGACAGAAAAAAAAAAGACAAGTTGCTTAGATGACTAGGAGATGAATGGAAAGTTCCCCAATCACTGATGAGATATAATTGATGTGATGATATGACTCTGATGATGTCCAATGCTCGTGTAATGCCTACTTTTTCTGGAGGGTAGATCTTGTTCCATCAGATGGTCTAGGGTAGACAATGTCATACATAGGTTCAGAGCAGGATTGTGCTGATTGTAGGATTGGTGATGATGGGGCATTTGTGCACGTAGCATTCTTGCAAGAGGCATTGGTTTCGGATTATGAAGTCGATGGTAGTAGGTAGAGGGGAGGAGATGTGGTTCCCGGTGCCCGGTGGTTAGTTGGACGGCCGAGGGCGGAGCGGAAGGGTGGTGATTACCTATTTAGGAAAGCAGCCTTTCTATGATGAATTCGAACCTGGGGTACCTATGTACATGTACATAGTAAGTACAGTATAACTTATTACTTCTGGTGAGTAAACTTATGAGAATCTGAGAACCTATGGAGAAGTACATGCACTAATGCCTCTCATACTCTCAGTTTGAGTGGACAAGCTGGGTATGAGCAATCCTCAGTCCGCATACAGGACGAGTCGATAGATTGTCTTTTTTCCCTCAAGGCCTGATTGAAATGATAGGCACGAACTGATTAGGGCAGCAGTCAGCAGATTAGGCCACCGCATAACGAGGACCTCGGAGTATAAGTTACAGACTGTACATGCAAGTAGGGGGGAGATTGCGATCCACACTAGCCACAGACTGGAACCGAATGTGGCTGAGACGTGGGGCTGATGAGTAAGTAGTCAGTCTCGGCGTCATCATTCCTGACCCAATCAGGCTCAGTATACTCCGTAGGTACGGAGTACAACGCTGCATTCCATTCCATTTCCATTCTCTCGGAGACTCGATCAGATCGGTACCCAGACGGAAACCCACCCTCGGTTACAACTGATCACTGATCACTGATCATCGATCACCGATCACTGGTACGAACAATACGAATTGAAGACACAAACAAACTCAATGTTGGAAATGATTTTCGGTCAGTACCGTGGTTGTGCTGGAATGACCATGAGGCCGATGATGCTGCCGCTGATGCTGATGCTGCTGATGCTGCCAAGATGCAGCTAGTCACCAGAACCGACAAGCCAATAACCAGGAACATGAAAAAAAATGATAATGACCCGTGCAAGGATGGGGGCCCTCTCCGTCTTGGTCTCTTGGCCTTCCATAGGGAAAGTCAAGAGTGAATGAATGATGGTCTCGCTGTTGTCCCTCTTACTTTCTGTCTCTCTCTCTCTCTCTCTCTCTCTCTCTCTCTCTCTCTCTTTTCCTTCCCCCTTCTTGAGTTTCTCAGCCCTGCAGCCCTACTGATTCTGCTGTGCTGCTCAGTACTCAGATTCTCAAAACAAATTGAATGACTGGTACCTAAATGCTACCTGTCGCCGCTCCTTTTGATCCTTGCTCTCCTCCATACTAATCATCTTCCTGACCTGCCGGGACGCGATACTACTGGCCTTATTTGGGATCCAATCTTCGTTCTTTCTATCACCTCCCCCGCCCCGTATCCCACCTCCCCCCTTGACATCTTCCAGGGGATCCGATTTACACCGGAATCCTGGTCTCCCTGTCCTGCGCGCAGTTGTTATTAATCGCCTAATCCCTCTTTTCGGGTCAACCTCTTCTATCACACTCTTTTATCTCCTTCCCTACCTGAGAACTATCCTGCCAGGTTATCGATAGTTACCTCGTCTGCACAACCCGTCGCAACCTGCCTCTAGTCTGTAATCACCATATGATACACTGATTTATTCCACTTGTTCTTTTTTTAATATATATTACCTATTTTCGAAACTTATCCCCTTGCTGCTTGGCGCCAAACTCTTGAACTCCGGTATCTTTGGTATTACCCCCGTCCGGCCCGTGACCTCACGATGGCCTTCCAAAGTTAGTTCCCCAACTTCGACACTGCCTGACACGCGCTTCAACACTAATGCGGTTGTACTAGCTAATAGTGCAGCTCCTGCTGTCAATGGCCACTCTACGGCTTCCAGCACGTCCGTGGACGCCATCTGCGGCCCCCTAATCAACTTCAAGAATATGGATGTCACTGCTTCCTCCTCCGTATGGCGAGGAAGTATTCTGATTGTGACTAAGTCTGGGCAGAGCCAGCCTCAGCTGGTCATGCGCCAAGCAGGCCCGATTGATAGCAGCGGCCGAGCTTCTCGTACTCAACCCAACTCCCAACGTTTTGTGGCTGATGGACTTCGTCTATATGAAGATCCCGAGAAAGCATTCTGGAGATTTTCAATCGCCATTGCCTTAGAAGAGTACGAAGCACGCTGGGAATACACCATTCCGGGGTTCCAGTACGCAAATGGCGAAGAGCTTCCTCCGCCTTGGGACTTTGTAGTGCCATCGGTCCACCAGTCGATGCGTCTGATGTTCCATTCTTGCAATGGCTTTTCCGTCGGCACCGATATGAACGCTTGGGTTGGGCCCAATTTGTGGAACGACGTCATGCGAGTGCATGGCCAGAAGCCCTTCCATGCCATGATTGGTGGTGGTGACCAGTTGTACTGCGATGGAATCCGCGTTGATGGACCCCTGAAGGCGTGGACGGCCATTGGAAACCCTCACAAGAGACGGGCGCATCCCTTTGACAACGACTTGCGAGCCCGGTGCGATGAATACTACTATGCAAACTATGTCCGATGGTATTCCATCGAGCCATTCAAAGCAGCAAATGGCCGGATCCCACAGATCAACATTTGGGATGACCATGACATTATTGACGGCTTCGGTTCGTACACAGATCATTTCATGCGCTGCTCCGTGTTTCGTGGGATTGGCGGCGTGGCGTTCAAGTATTACTGCTTGTTCCAGCATCACATCGCGCCGCCCAAATCGACGTACACCACAGACGCTCCGCAAACAATGCATGCTGTTAACGGGACTGCTGGTGCCGATCCTAGACAGCTGGAGAACACCTACGTGCTAGAGGGCCAGTCGGAAGACGATAGTTGGATAGTTGGTAATCGCCCCGGTCCCTACGTCGAAGAGAAGAGTCGAAACCTCTACATGCGTCTCGGCAAGCGGTTTGCGTTCATTGGCGTCGATGCGCGGACGGAGCGCACGCGGCACCAGGTGAACTACCCAGACACATATGATCTCATTTTCTCCCGCCTTGAAGCTGAAGTCTTAGCGGCCGAGGGGGACATAAAACACTTGATTGTGCTACTGGGAGTTCCAATCGCATACCCCCGACTCGCTTGGTTGGAAAATATCCTGAGCTCTCCTCTGATTGCGCCAATTCGCTTGTTGAATAAGCGGTTTGGCTTTGCAGGTGGTTTGTTTAATCAGTTTGACGGCCAAGTTGACCTTTTGGATGACTTGGATGATCACTACACTGCGCGTCAACACAAGAAGGAGCGAAGGATTTTCATTCAACGTCTACAGGACTTTGCTAAGGCTCATTCCATTCGTGTGACAATTCTGGGCGGAGATGTGCATCTGGCAGCCATCGGCCGGTTTTACTCCAACCCAGCCCTCAACCTTCACAGCGAACTCGATCCACGGTATATGATCAATGTTGTTAGCAGTGCGATTACGAACAAACCTCCTCCCAAGGCCGTGGCCAATCTCTTGGCACGTAGAAACAAGCTTCATCATCTGGATCCCCACACGGATGAGACATTGATGGACATATTTGATCGACAGCCTGGTGGGCAGGAGAAGAGCGCCGCGTGGAATAAGGTCACGATGCCTTCGCGGAACTTCGCCTGCATCACTGAGATCGAACCCCTCTACACTAATGGAAACACTTCAGTGGCTCCGAACGAGCAGGCCTCTTCGTTTCCTTTGGCCAAAGATGGTCACTCGCCTCTTCACCAGGGTGAAGCTGACGCAGGCTCTAGTCATCCCGCGGCAGACGGGTATACTAGTAGCGGCAGCATGCCCGGAGGATTGGACATTACGATCCGAGTCGAGATTGACCCACAGAACAGAGAAGGGGCTACCGATGGTTACGGCTTCAGCAGTAAGTTTGTCTAGTAGAATCGCCAAATTGGCCCTGAATGGTCTTGCTGACAGGTCACCAGTTCCCGCGTTGGCCTACGACCCTTCGAAAGACGTTTCTCGTCCCACTTCTCGCGCTCGCTCATTGCGACCTCAATCCCTCCGTCCCCCTTCACGGCAGTCTGCACGGCCTCAAACCGCCAATTGATCGCTGAATTGCCCTTTGCGTGAATCATGCGAGATACTTGGAATACTTTGGCCCGTTCCCCTTCCTGTGCTTTTTACCCATCATGGTGGGCCTACCTTATAGCTGAGTGTTGATGTAGGATAGTTGTTGCTCCGCTTCGTCTGGTTCTCTTTCTTGATTCCCCGGTGTATTCATTTTAATCACTACCTTTCTACTTTCGAATACCAAAATTTTGAATATTCATGATGACAGTCTTTCATCTTTCATGTTCATTCACTTTACAGTTTGAGGTCATTGATTCATCCCCAGGTTTTGACTCCCCTCGCTTTCCGAAAGCAATATAGTGCAATAGTGGCTGGCTCATTTTGCCATGCTCTATAGCAGATTTTGCCCATTATTCGTCTTCGCACGTTCTCTGATGAACTACAACAGACGTCATGATCTCCACGAGCCATTCCAGGTTTTGCCATGCACAAGAAACCCCGCCTGCCAAGATTGAAGAGCCCCTCCTCAAGTGACTCGGAATTCTGCAGCTGAGATCAGAGCCTAAAATCATGGAAACAGGTGATTGCCAGACCGCATGAAAACCAGGCAGAAGCGAATAATTCGTCTTGGACTGCAGCTTATCTCAACTGTTCGACCAATCCCAATTCTCGCTGCAGCTAAGCTACAGATTGCGAGTGCTTTTCGGTATTTGAGGCATGGAACTTATGCAAGGGCGGCCGGTGGAGTGCGGAGATATCACGAGCGGCACCACATAGCGAACGTAATGGGGAATTTCGCCTTCCGTGTCACATCGAGATCATTGCCTCCTATTCAGCCCTGCAAGGGTTGTCCTAGTACGGCGACTTTACTCAGCTCAAGGGGCAAATCCAAGGGCTATGGATATCCTGAAAAGAACCGGGCCAGAGGACCGAGTGTTCTTCGCATCTTGCGAGCAGAATCACGCATCACGGGCACCGCAACGATGGGAACCAAGAAGACAGCAGCGTCGCAAGATGCCTCTCAGGACAAGGTCGCAGAGCACGGCGCAGACAGCAACTCCGACGATGACCGACTCGATATCCTCGGCTACAAGCAGGAGCTTCGTCGCAACCGTTCCCTGAACACACTGCTCTTTCAATCGCTTGCGATGGCCGCGATTCCCTACGGCGAAGGAGGTCCACTCATGGGTGCCATCTACGGCGGCGGGCCGATGTCAATCTTTGTCGGCTGGATCGTCGTCTGCGTCCTATACCAATGCGTCGCCCTGTCTCTCGCCGAGCTCGTGTCGCGATACCCGACGTCCGCGGGACCCTACTACTGGTCGCATCAGATCGCGCGCGATCACAAAGCCATCGTCTCCTTCCTCACCGGCTGGGTGTGGATCATCGGCAATTGGACGGCCATCCTCTCGACCAACTTCGGCTTCGCATCCATGCTGTCGGCCTCGATCTCCTTGGTCCGTCCCAGCTGGGACCCGAACAGCTGGGAGCTTCTGCTCATCTTCTACGCCGTCTGCGTCGGCACTTTCCTGGTGTGTACCTTCGGCAACCGGTTCCTCCCTCACATCGACTTCCTCTGCACGGTGATCACGGCGCTGACCATCATCGTGGTGCTGGTGGCCCTATCCACCACCGCCGCGACCGGCCGGCACACAGCGGCGTATGCCCTGGGCCACTACGACACGCACTTCTCCGGCTGGGGCGGCTTCACGTTCTTCATCGGCCTCCTCCCGGCCGCGTACACCTTCTGCGGCATCGGGCTGGTGACCTCGATGGCCGAGGAATGCGTCGCGCCGGCGCGCATCGTCCCCCAAGTCCTCAGTCTCAACATCCCCGTGCTCGGGCTGGCCGGCCTGCTGTTCATCCTCCCGATCTGCTTCACGCTGCCCCCGATGGAAGACATCCTCGCCGCGCCGGCTGGCCAAGCCCTCCCGTACATCTTCCACCGGGTCATGGGCACCGCCGCGGGGGGACTGGCGCTGACGAGCCTGGTCCTCAGCCTGACGCTCTTCGGGTCGATCAGCGCGACCGTGGCCGGCTCGCGGGCGATCTACGCCTTTGCGCGCGACAACGCGGTGCCCTGCTCTCGCTTCTGGGCTCGCGTCCACGACCCCTACGCCTTTTTCGCCTCGGCCTCATCGTCATCAGACAGCAGCTCCCACAAAAACAACCCCGACAGCGTCCCCTTCAACGCCCTCCTCGGCGGCACCATCCTCCAGCTGCTCCTGGGGCTCATCAACCTCGGCAGCACCAGCACCTTCACCGCCTTCGTCTCCGTCAGCACCATCGCCCTCTCCGTCGCCTACGCCATCCCCATCGCCCTGAGCCTGATGCACCGCCGCACCGAGGTCGCCCGCGCGCCCTGGACCTGCGGCCCGCTGCTGGGCCCCATCGTCAACGTGCTCTCCCTGGCGTGGATCGCCTTCGGCCTGGTGCTGTTCAGCCTCCCCACGGCGCTGCCGGTCACGCCCTCATCGATGAACTACGCCGCCGTCGTGCTGGTGGGGCTGTGGGGGTTGGCCTTCGCGTGGTACTGTGTGTATGGACGTAGAGGTTCGTTCTCATTCCTTTTCCTTTCTCTTCGTTGTTCCCATTCCCCCCTCTCCCCCATGCATTCCCTCCTTGGCAGTAGTAAAGCTTCCACATCTCCCAACCCCGATCAACTAACCTGTCGTCGGGAAACAGTGTATAAAGGTCCCCCCCTAGAATCGACCGGGCTCCGCTCGTCGGAACTCCAGACTATCTCCTAGCTTTAGAACTATAGATGCAGGAGGTTTGCGCTTGGGGTTTGGTTTGGTTTGGTTTGATTTGGTTAGAGGGGTGGTAGGTATCCAGGCCATGGCGATTCCGCCAGGGGCATATACGATGCGCGATGAAAAGAAAAAGATATAGATCGATAGAGATTGGGTCTGGTTTTGGAGTTGCAATGTTATTCTTTGAAGATCAAAAATGTATTCAGTGTATGCATAACCTGGAAAATACATGTCATGTTTCCATCTTCACTACCCCGCATAGTGGATGGAGTGATTTGATTACCAGAAGTAGGGATGAGGGTGTCTCTCGTGGACCATACACCAACCACTGCAACAGAACGGGAGTTGGATTGGGAGTGTACTGAGCTTATTCCATGCAAGTACGCAGGGACAGTAGAGTGTATCGATCCTTCGAGGGTTGGGTCTACATTACGAACCAAAAGGGCTTCAAGGTTCGAACCGCACCGCCGCACCGCCCGCCCTCGATCCTACATCCATCTCTATCATCCAACCAAGCTATGCATTGGAGTACAGTACATGATACATGATACATGATACATGCAATGCCCGAGGGCGAATCTACCTCTACTCCATAGCCAACCAGCAAGTGATCCCATCCTAATAAGTCGAATCATCCTGGTAATCCAGTTCCCCGACCCCTAAACTCGTCGCCGAGTTCTCGTGGCCGGAATCGATACTGTTGCTGTTCCCGCGCCGTCGCCGGGGCTGGCCCTCGTTCGGGACCGAAGGTCTACGCAGGATGGTTGTCGTCGCACTCCCGCTCCCACTCCCACTCCCGCTTCCACCACCGCCAAGCATCTCCGCCGGTCTCCGCCGCCGCACGACCTGGTACCCTTTGTCCAGCTCGATCTCGATGACGCAACGGACCTTCAGGGCGCTCACGGCGGGCCAGACGCCGCGCTCGCCCTTGCGCGACCAGTGCGCCAGGCTCTCCTTGCTGGGGTTCTCGAAGATCTTGGTGAAGTCGCGGAGGGTCAGGTCGGGGACGAGGGTGATGCTGGGGCCGGGGATGGATTCCTCGAGGAGCAGGCGGGCCAGCGGCGTGGGGAGGAGGCCCATGTAGTCGAGCTGGCGGAGGCGGTGGCGCACCTCGCCCATGACGAGGCGGGTGAAGTAGCGGATCGGGGGGTTGGGGTGGTCGCCGGGCCGGCGGATGAGGAGGGTGCCGCCGTCGGAGCGGAGGAACGGGACGAGGTAGGGCCGCGCCTGCGAGACGATGAAGTGGTTGACGTTGAACAGCTCGGCGATCCGCGAGAGCGGCGACTCGCCCTCGCTGTACTGCACGTGGCGCCAGGAGGCGAAGGTCGCGTCCTGCGAGTGCGGCCAGGGGACGATCGAGCCCGTCTCGTCCTTGCAGTAGATGGTGACGGGGCGGTAGAGGGAGGTGTTGGAGGCGTTGGAGGCGACGGCGGCGGACCAGATGAGCTGGGCGAACCTTCTTGTTAGCTTTTTCACACCCTCATAGAATATCAAATGAGATGGGATGCGCGGGTACGTACCACGTTTGGTGCGGTCAGATAGTTGAGGAGATTCGGCGTGGCGTTAGTGTTGGACGTCGCGACAGTGATGTTGAGGATGCGCTTCGATCGGGCGTATGCTTCTTCGAACGTCAAGTCTCCCAGGTTGGCTCGCACGCATTCCTCCAAGACCTCGGCGTCAAGGAAGTAGCCCTTCTGAACATATCGCTTGATGCGCCGGAACAGGGTCCCCGCCCAGTTATCGCCGATGTCGAACGGCAGCCATTGAGTTTCGGAGGAGGCGTCTTTGGCCTTCCGACGCCGATCGAAGGCGCTCAGATCGATGCCATCGCTGTCGAGGAAGGTCAACAGCTCATCTTCCGTATGCACCCCAACCAGGGCGGCGATCAGGGCGCCCGTCGCGGTCCCGATGATAATCCGAGGCAGAAGGCCCCGCAGATGAAGAGCCTTGACGACGCCGAGGTGACAGAGCCCGAAGATCGATCCGCCTTGGAGCAGAAGCGTTGTCCGTCCAAAGGCCTGTCGAGTGTCATGCAGCAGCTCGAGCTTCGCCTGCGCTCCGAACCCACTGATGTGGACCGGGGCGGTGGGAAGCGCCGTCACCTGCTGAATGGACAGTGCCACCTGGGTGATATAGTCATCGATCAGAAGCTTGGTCCCCGCGTACGCCTGTGTGAACAGCTTCGGTGACGTGATGTTGCCTAGATTGCGCAGCAGTCCGGATCGGAGTAGATTGACCAGCGTCAGGATATCCTCGTCTTCGCGAGCACTCATAAGAGCCTCTAATCTCCCCAGGATCAAGCGGTAATCGTAATGGCGGCTGGTGGGGTTCTGGCGCCTATTATACGCTGTCAGTGACTACCCTCCGTGCGCAGGCTAAAGTGGAGCGAGTTACCAAAGATCCTTACTGAGGATTTCGTCTAGGTCGAAGGCGGCTTCTTCCCATTCCTCGTAGGTTGTTGCAGTAGCGAGCGCATGGCGCAGTCGGTCTCGGGGAGACTGTGTATGCCACCAGGATAATAACCTCTAGACGAAGAAAGTCAGCTACTGGAATCAACAGCATAACATTCCAATGGAGTATCATAGGAATATTGGAGAATTCATCAAGCATATCCGATGGGATTGTGCTGGCTTGAGAGACCATGATGCCGACCATGCGTCTGAAGACATTGAACAGCCTACCTGTTGCCAGAACTGTGCGACGTCCAGGATCATACTGAAGATGGCAGCGAACAACTCGTAGATCACCGCCCAGGATGCCATGATGAATGAAGGGGGAGGGGAGGGGAGGTTTATCACTGGCAGGTCAATCGAGAGGGGGAAGAATGACGGCACATGTCGAGACAAACGCCTGGCTGGTGCTTTCACATGCTTGATCTCCGACGAGGTCAGGAGGATAGACAAGTTCGCAGCTCAGCAAGGAAAAGGAGCAGGGATTCTCGATCGGAGCCAGAGCCGGTGCATTCAAGACCTCTAGTTTTGAATAACGAGGTCGAAAATTGCAGCAGGAAGGGAAAAGAGAGGAGATGTTGGGAGGGAGAAGCCGAGAGGAATTAATTGACTTCGGCGGGATGATGACACAACTTGGTATAACTTAAGTTAACTTGAAGTTACTCCCCGCAGCACGGTGCTACTATATATATGTCCACCCTGTCTGATCACCACCACCACCACCACCACCACCACCACGAACAGGGAAATATACCACAAGGCTGAAATTACAATCAAACATATTTTCGAGCTCAGGATTCATATACGAAGTCTCCATACCTCCAGTAGAACGTGTGTTGTGCTCCAATGGCCCGGAAACAGTCACGGTGGAGATGCTTGCAAAACACGGGGTAAAAGAAACCTGCATTGGCCAAGGAGAAAATGTCGTGGAGAATTGGGGTACATGAATTAGAACATTCTATGGCCGAACTACATACGAGCCTAGGCAAGAGTCACCCTATCGGGGGATACACTCTGCAATACAGAAACAAGGCGAGACCAAAAGCAGAAGAAGAAAAAAAGGCCAACCAGATTTTTGAGTCTCTCTACACGCCACGCTTCGCCAGCGGAGTAAGGAAATGCCAGACAAACCCCGTGGACACGTTAACTGGGCATTTGAAATTCCATAATTTTGGGTTTTAGATTTCGCGTTGCTTCCCTATGCAAGTAGGCGAAAATGTATTCTTCGAACATTCCTTCACTACCCACCAAGGCGGACATTTCCAACCGCTTACTCCTCGACAATGTTACCCCGCTCCGACACGTACAGACCGTCAAGGAACTAGAAAGCCACGAGTCAGAAAAGGGTGTTCGGGGGACTGAGATAGGGCTAAAAGCCGGCTGCTCTAAACTCACCTTACGGATATCCTTGTTGCGGACTCTGCAGATCTGCTGGATGTCGGCAGCGCTCTGGGAGACACCCTCAAGGGAGTTACCGGAGAGCACGAGCTCATCCTTGACATTGGTGGAGACGGCGATCTCAACACCGGGCTGGGCAGTCACACGGCGGACGTACTTCTCACCCAAGAAGTTACTAGAAAGGAATCCGTCAGTCGGAAGATTCCTTCAAAACGCATACAGCGACAAGCGATGCAACATTGGCCCCCAAGACCAGTTGGAACAACAATCTCCCATCTCAATCCAACCAGCCCAGTGACTCGCCGCAATTTCGCAAAAAGGTGATAATGCCATACCGGATCTCAACTTCGACCTGGCCGGTCTCGGCGTTCTTCTCAAGGTTGACGTTGATGGGAAAGTGAGCGTAGACGTAACGCATCTTGTACTTGAAGCCCTTGGTGACACCGATGATCAAGTTGTTGATGAGGGTGCGGACGGTGCGGAGGGTGGCAATACCCTTGCGAGCACCGTGGTGCAGCTGGATGCTGATGACATTCTTCTCGGGGCGGCCGAAGGTGACGGCGATGTGAGAAAGGTCCTTAACGAGCTTGCCTGAAGGAGAGCGGAAAAAAAACGCATGTTAGCGGCCGCTGGCAGTCGCACGACACGAACGGGCTCAGAAACATCCAAGCCAGCACGGCACTGTAGAAGGTCTGTCTGGTCCGAGCCCATCGTTGGGAATGTGCGTGTTTGTTGGTGGAGTGGTAAATTGCATACCTCGGGGTCCCTCGACGGTCACAACGCGAGAGCGAATGTGAACCTTCACTGTACGACGAAAATTGGATCAGTCCCAGTTCTCTCACACAAACACATAAAAATAGTCGCGCAAGTCCATGTCGTCTGATTCCCTTCCGTCGCGGAGAGACAGGCATTCTGATATATGCATTGGTTCCTCCTCTTAATTCTTCTTCATCCTCTCCTGCATTGACTGATTCGTAGTCGAGTCGGGTGGGCGCATCACTGTTCCTCTTTTCCCTGGCTTGTATCCCTCAATGCATCATCCTCTCCATGCCTGCCCCTCCGGGGATGTCCTTTCCTCTTCCCACCTCTTGCGAAACCAGCGGACTCTTTGCTCTTTGCGAAACCAGCGAAGTCGAGCATTCAGGAGAATGCTCAGGAATAAATCGAATTTGCTCACCATTCTCGGGGACGGGCAGCGTTTCCTCGGAGTGAATGTACCGCATCTTGACTGCGTGGGCTGTGGTGTGTCCGAGGGGGGAATTGTCGATATCGTCGTGCGGTCGGTCGTCGAAAGGATCGAAATTCCTCAAGGCAGACCAGAGTCGACAGTGGTGGAGCGAAAATCACGGGTTGTGCGTCGCTTACGGCTCAATCTGGTTTAGGTCTTCCCGCCTAGGGTTGCCCACTTCGGGTTTAGTGCCATTGATCCCGCCCGGCAGAACAGCAACAATTGGAACTGGTCTGTGACTGCAGTGCTTATCCTTATCAGTAGGTAGTCCGCCTCACCGAATTCCAGTAACTCCTCAAGCTCCAACATTGAATTCGATGCATTGCAATTGTACTCGTAACTCGAATTTTGGTCCTTCAAATGGATGGAAGCTGTCAGTACAACTCTCGCTGTAGAATTGGTCTTGAACGTACACACTGGTACCAAGCTATCAAATTACGATTAATCATTTCCTGTTAATTATCACATGATCCCAATTATGTACGCAGAATGAAATGCATCAAAGTCCTGAAAGCTTTTCCGTAGGGAATCCTCAAATCGGTCTGTGATCATGACCTGCCTGGCAGCAATAACCAATGCGAATGGTGAAACACACAATCCCAATGCATGCATACCGTAAATAGATCGAGTCCAGATGCCTCAGTCCGCCCAAAAATTCTAGTCGCTTGAGTCCTTACGGTGGACTTCTTGGACCCACTTACCACCCAGGTCCCTCAAGGTTGATGTCAATTCGTCGCGCCCGTCGAGGGCCGTCACGTCGTCACCACCCCCAATACTCTTGCCATTGACCAACACGTTAGGGACAGTCCGACGACCTGTAGTCTCGGCCAGCACGGCCTGCAACATCCGACCATGGGGATGCTGATCCAATTCCACGACGAAAGGCGCAGGGGTGATGGAGTAGTGATCCAGCAGAATGGACTTAGCTTTGGCGCTGTAGGGGCAGTACGATTTAGAAAAGATTATGACTGCGTTGAAAAACAAAAGACATAGCACATCAGTAATCCATCTCCTGCGCATATCAGAGGGCAAAAGGGGGAAACCACATACTCGGCGCCCGTTTCAGGATATCATTCAACTCGGCCACTGCATGCGCATGCGCTTCCGCCTCGGCGTCGTCCTCTGCCTCGGCCTGCTGCGGCTTAGACTCCTGCTGCTTTGGTTGTTCTTGCTGTTGCTGTTGTTGCGGCTGCTGCGACTGCTGCTTCTCCTCCAGCTCCTCCTTCTCCTCCTCCTCCTCCTCCTCCTCCTCCGGTTTCTTCGACACGGTCATCTTAGTCCGTCCCGCGATCGGGATCTCTTCCAGGTGGTCTGCCGGGTTGGCCTTGGGGATCGCCGGTGCGATCTTATCATCGACCATGGGATGCTTCAAATCTTCCTTGATGGGGTTGCGGTTCGGGGCGGGGATGTTGGCTGCTGCGGCCTGGGCTTCCTTGGCCTGCTTTTGGGCATTCATGGCCGCCACGGTGGAGCGATAGAATTGCTGATTCTGGACACTCCGGGCGTCGCTCTAGAGGCGCGCGTCGCGTTAGTCAACTTCGCTATCTTAAGAGGCAATTGCGACCACGAAGGGGAAGGGAAATTATACCGAGTAGTACCAGGTCACGCCGAGGATCACCAGCACGGCAATGACCAAAAGTCTCATGCGCCGTTGAGAGAACATCTTGAGGCGGATTTTAAGAGGGTAAATCGGCAGGGGAATCTGACAGCGATGCGATTGATAATCACGGGGGGAAGATATGTTCAGCTGTGGGGAGAATGCTTGCTGTCGAGTCAACGAGCTACTGTGCGCATCAGTGCCGGGATGGTTTAACAGTCGATGTGTCGAGCCGACCAGTCATAGATGCAGCTCCAAGACCAACAATGGCTGGACATTAGGCGAGAGCGAGAGGTTAGAGATTCCCGAAGAAAATGGTGCAAGATTGGAAACAGGTGGCAAAGCCAATACTAATAGACAATGCTATCAGTGAGAGATCTAAAAATACGCGCGACCGAATAACCTGAAATGTCAAGAGGTTTCCTTCCCCTAGTGTTAGGGGGGGGGAAAGGTCCCATAAGGAGTGGGGAAGAGTCGAGGCAACTGGCAAAGACAAACTCCGGCCTCGCCGGCGCGGCGCTCGGACGGGAGCCTCCGAGCCTACTTTTACTTCCAGCAAAGCACGGAGCAAGGTTTGTTTCTTCATGGCGAGTCCCCTCAATTCTAACCTGAATTATGCTGAATTATGAATTATATTATGAAATATTCATGCTATGCTATATCCGGGGTATGTAGCTGGTATCATGGCGAAAACAATAAAAGAAAACATTCAATCCAAGCGTTACGTGATGTCTTTCTTGAGACAACAACATTTGTGAGGGCACGTAGGTAGATGCACATAACTCACGGGTGCAGATCAGAACAAATATAGATCTGGACTGACATGGTAAGATAAGGCCGCTTCGTCATCCCGCAGACCCTGCAGCGGTTCGACTGAGCAATTGACGGGTATTGTGGTGGTGATGATCCTCGTCCAAAAAGCGCAACGTTTCTCTTCCGTTTGACTGATCTTCGCTGACTTCTCCTTTGTCGCGCGATTTGTGATAGGGATCATAGCGAAGATCCAGGAAGTTGGTAAGGACCCAAGCCATCATCATGCTTGAACTGCGATGCCTGAGCGCGGCCCAATAGTCCCTTTACGCTTGCCTTGGACCACAACCATCCAATCCTCCCACTCCTTGGCAATTTCCATCAGCACATTGCCCATCACCGTAGCTGAGGCCATCAATCCGTGCCCTTCACCTTCAAGCACACGAACTTCGCAGCGTCGCATAGTCTTCCCCAGCCATCTGACATTGTCGACGGGAACGCGAGTGTCTCGGCTACCATGGTGGATCACCACATTCCGAGTGATATCCACATAGCGGAATCCAATAGGTTGACGACGTTCCAAGCACACCAGTAAATCTACCGCCGGGTTTGCGTTGGTCGTCGCTAATTCCCAGATCCTGTGGGTGAGCCGATTATCGTAATCCACCTGCCGCTCACGATCTTGAGATGCAGCAAGTGCGGCCTGGTTCGATAGATGTTTGTCAATGGGATGGCCTGCTCCTACGACTATGGGCGTAGGCTTCTTATTCTCAAGGCCTTTCAGACCGCCTTGCTGGTGAACCTTCCCTGGAAGCTGTTGGGGCTTGCTGAGCTCGATAACAGCGGAGCTTAAGATGTCTCTCTGTAGCGCCTTGCGCTTGGCTCGCCGGGGAGACCTGGGGAGACTGGAGGTGAGACTCGCACTTGCTGCGCTCATGAAGCTGGAGTTCGCGACCTTAAGGATCGATGTCGGGAGCGCTCGGAGAATGCGTTGGGTGTAAGGGACGGCATTGGTCGGAACTGGAGCCTTCAATGAGCCAAAGCTGGATAATTGTGAAGGAGGGATCCACGGAGCTAGCAGATGAATTCTCCCTCGAATATGCTGTGGAATTCTCAAAGCCGTAGCTAGCGCATAGATAGCTCCAGCGGAGTGTGCCATGATCGAGAACTTTGTTACTCTGAGATGATTACATACTATCGCAACATCATCTAATCCATGTCAGTCGGCCCTTCTCGTAGTAAAGAGAACGCTCACGGCGTGATCGGTACATAGCACTCACCAGGCCAACTAAGAGGGGTTGCCGGTTCGTTGATGTAAGGTGCGCTTTCACCGACTCCAGGACGATCCAAGGTGACCAGGCGAAGCTTGAGAGACCTTGCCAGCTCGTCATAAAAGGCCATCAGATATCTCGTCAACCCCATGCCGAGGCAGCAAAGAACAACATGACCATTAGGGTCTCCAACCTCTGAAAATGCTATAGAGCGGCCTGACGTGGGGTGAATGACCCTCTGGGTCAGCTTAGCGGCCGTCACATAGTCTTGAACTGCAAGGTCGATGGAGTCAGCGCTGGACGGGCGCTCTTCTACGGCGGTATAGGCAGTAGGGGAACTCGCGCTTGATAGAGATCGAGTATGACGGAAGGGAGACGGTGAGTCAGCCATATGCCTGTGCATCAGTTTCTCAGATGGGTCATATCTGTCGAACGAATGGATGGATGTAGTGGTTGACCTAGAGGTGAACGGGGGACTGATGGAGGTTGCAGAGCGGCTTTTGCCCGTTAAGACTGCGGGAGCTGGAGCGCTCTCGTCGAAGCTGAAGCGGGATATATGCCCCGCTTGTTGTAGATCGGTAGTTCCACCAAGTCCCGTAGAGGCCAACGGTTGCGCATCTCTGGAAATGAGCTCTTTAGGTGAGTTCAGCGAGGCGTCGTCTAATTCTAGCTCGGTCTTGATCTTCTGTTGCTGGTCCTTTAACTCTTGGATTCTCTTCGTCACCTGATCCGAATCACTGCCCACCCCTGAAACGGCACTGTCCACTTTCATCTCTCTGCTACTGGTAGATGAATACCGGCTATGGCGAGTAGAAGATCTTCGGTGCTTGGGGCTTAAAGAGAAACTATGTCGCAAGGATGATTCGCGGGTAGGGATAACGCGCCCGCTCCCAATGCCACCTGGAGTATTGGGCGTACTTTCTTGGTTGCCCTGCAATGAGTTGCGTTCCTTGCTGGGAGGTCTGCTTAGTGAAGAATCGGTAGTGGTCTCAGTTGGGGATTGAAGTGGCGGGGCACGTCCTTCTTCAACCACGTCGGCCATGGAATGGAGAGAGCGTACACTGGCCCTATTGCGCGGTGTAGTTTGTCGAAGCCCGTCGTTGAAGCTGTTCGTTTTGCGCAATCGGTCCAGCTGCCGCTCTTTCTCGCTGGGAAACTCTCGCGATACTCGCTTTAAGATGCTGACTTGGCGTTTGAGGCTTTTCTTGGATCCGGACGAGGCGACACTACTCGCAGTTAAAAGCCGTGGACCTGGCTCAGCGGTGATTGTACCAAAAGCGGAATCTTCATAGGCCGCCTTGGACGAAGTGAAGGAGCCCCTTGATGTCGGTCTCCCTGGAGACAAGGGCGAATCGAGGGCAGCTTTGTGTTTGGGGGGTGGCGGCGCGCGGGCCATGCGAATGATCGGAGCAGCTGCTGCATCATCTGGATGCAGAAAGGGACCCTGTGACGTCTCCACGGGCGGCTGAAACGCCCCGAGACTCAACCCGAGTTCATGCGCGCTGGCCGGGCGTTGGTCCGGAATGTGATGTTTCTCGGGGGCGAAAAAGACTGGCGAGTCGGGATCGGTCTTGGTGTCAATGCGCGGCACGTTGTCAAAGTGCGTCTGGAGAGGTATCGAGATGGTCGACAGAGACGAGATCAGAGAAGAGATGACTTCGGGGGAAGCAGGGTCAAGAGCTGGGGGAGGACTCGCAGCGAGTGCGCGCGGAGGAATTGACTTGCGACGCATGTCGAGCAAAGCCGAGGGTAGGAAAGGGGCATCATCAACTTGGGATGTCGGAGAATGTTCCGTGCGATCCATGGCGGACATCGACAGGGACAGGGAATCTTGCCTGTCCAACAGCAAGTTTCGGCCCCAGCTAGCCAGAGACAGACAGAAGACAATCACCGACGATATATGCGGTCGAATGTAGTACGCGCTTGCATGATCCAGTAAGATGGCAGGATAACGTCTGCAAAGCTTGGTAGCTTAACGGTAAAAAAAAATCAATAGACCGCGGGCGCTTGACGCATGTGCCAGTCACCATGCAGGCAGGCCCCGGGGAGGGGAGTGGGAGTGGGAGTGGGAGTGGGAGGGGAAGTAAGAAGGGCAGTGGAGGATCCAGGGCGGTCCTATCGCTGCCCTTGCGGTATGCAAGCCCAGCGGCCCCCTTGCCGAATGTTTATTGTCTAGAAGGTCGATCTAGACAACCAATGACTTTCGTTGTAGCACAGTTCAGTGGGGACGACAGGGAGAAGTCAAGAAAAGTCGTTGTATATAGTTGCGTAGGTGGACTTTTTTTTTTTTCTTTTGCGGATAAGAACTATCGAAATTAGACAATAAAGTGAGGGGGAAAAGAAAAAGAGAACGGAAATAGAAAAAGGGGAAAGGATCGAATAACTAGTTGGTAGAAGAAAGAAGGGACCCAAGGAACGATTGTAGCTCCATAAAAAGGGTACTAAGCCCGAAACTGGGAAGATAAACAAGAAGCCTCAAGCCTGCTGTCCCTGTAATGGAAACGAAAGGGAATGTGTTGTATCGAAATGATCTGAAGGAGGTAGCGAAGTAGAGAAGAGCGACGCAGAGCGCACGCAATCTAATCTACTGATGGTCTGAGAAAAAAGGTACGTAGAGGGGAATAAGTTATGTTTATGCTTAAGATAGGAAGGAGGGAGAGAGGGTATGATGGAACGATGGAACGATGGAACGACTCCGGTGGAGAACAATAATATACAGCAGTTGTTCCACTGATCACTTTTCTTTTCACTTAGGATGAGACTTGCATCATTTAGTCAGGTAAGTTATCCAGCAGTTTCCTCTCCACTGTATGTGCGGGCGTGCTTTATATGCACTGTATATAGCATAAAAGACCCCCTCATTGAAAAAAAAAAAAAAAAAAAAAAAAAAAAGTCCGTTCCCCCTCCCCCTCCGTCCAGGATGGCAAATATGGAAAAATTATAGGTATCTACCAGGCTAAGCTAGGGAAAGGAAAGGAAAAGGAAAAGGAAGACGAGCAGAAGACCAAGCAAAAGCAATCATCAATGGACTGCGGGTCTCCCGCGGACAATGGGTGGGAGGGAGGGAAGGGAGAATCCACACCTTCGATCTCACTGGGTTCTTTTCCTTTGCCTTCCTCCGCACTGTTCGCAGATCCAAATTTTCCACCCGTATCAAACTCATACCTTCAGGGGTACTGTCCCTGTGGTTCTAACTCTCTCTCAGTCTCGGAAGGAGATCAGTCTCTCTTTCGACAGTGTCGATGAAGTGACCAATCTCCGCAAGAGTATTTCCTCGAGTCTGAAACCACAAGGTCGTGTTTAGCACTCATCATCGTCCAGCCCGGTCTAAGGCAAACGGGATCCATCTTTCTCGGTAAGAATCTCTAAACGCGGAAACATAGAGATGGAGATTGTGTATGAGGTCCCCACCGAACCATCACAGGGTTGAGCACGAAATGAGGGTCGGCTGTTCTCGATTCGCACTCTCGGAATCTGCGAATTAAACTACGCTCGTGTTGGACCCGAGGCAAGGATGATGATTCTGGCCGCCACTCCTTGAAGCTGGATGATTACTCCCCATGCATTCCTTCGTGATGCATTCAATAATGCAATTGTGGGAGAATCAGATAAGCTAGGAGCTTCATACACAAGAGCGTTGGGGCTATAAAAATTATGCATATCGAGTGGATGTACGGACTAGGATCGTCATCATTGATTGCCGATGAGACCATGCCCAAAGGCTGGGAGTTCCATGCAACGAGATCATCGCGGATAGTTTTGTATTGTCAGTAAGGGGATACTTGGACAACACGGCGAACTTCTGGTATAATCATATGACGTAGGAGATGTTGAACCAGTGTTACGGATATCAATCTTGCTTCAACAGTAGTTGATCCTCAAAATTAGTGTCAAAAATATGAGACGTGTGTACAGTACCTGCCAGAGCGATGAAATATATATCAATACCGATCAGCCCCCATGTGGAAGGTACGAGCACACGTCACACTTGAGACCTTCGAAAAAAATCATCTACCAGACGTAAGATGTCTGATCGGACCAGACCTGGAACTTACGGACCCTCTCCTTAGCCATCTGGGCCTGCTATGGTGGAAGACCTTGAGGCACAGTAGATGTGTCTAGTGTGTGGTGGAGTTGGCGGGGTGGTGAAAGTGTTGCCGCGATAGTGTTGTTGTTATCTTGCGGCGGGAGGACCAAAAGCGAGCTTGGCATATTTCGGGGGTGGAAACTCATCTGTCCGCAATTCCTCTCTGACGTGCAGGAGCTTATTCGGGTGGAAGCCCCCAACATTGGATCTAGTCTACAGTTCTCCTTTCTATCATATTTGATTCTCCGCTTCTTACACTGTTCTCTTGCTTGGTCACCCCCCGCGTGACCTTGAACTTCCATTCCCAATCAGATATGCGGTGACCGGCGGTACAGCGAAAGAGCACCTGTCCGCAATGGACGCCTACCCCGAAGACTACGTCACCCACAACCTGCCCTTTATATTGCTCTCCGGTCTTGAGTCGGGATCCGAGGAGAAGCCAGAAGATACTCGAACGGACTATCCTTTTCTGCATGAAAAAGGTGCGAGAATAGAGTCGGATCTTCCTTCGTTAAGTGGTTCGGTCGCCGAGGAATTGCGACGTGTACTACTCGACGAAGATGCATCGCGTTTGGCAGGGAGCCCCCGAGAGGAGGGAAATTTAGACTCAGCAAGAGCCCAGTACAAGATCAAGAGTATTGGACGGGTGAGCCATTGCAGTACGGCGCTCCCAGCCGTGCCCCTCCCTCCCCGCGTCATCTCCTTGTCCCTCGTCAAGAGCTGTCAAACAGACTGCGCGGAAAGCTGCAACTACCACGCAACTATGCCCCTGGTTCACGTCCCATCGGCCCATCCCCATGTGCAAAAGCTTGGTTAGGCTGATATTCATCTAGTCCTATAGATTACCTCCGCGCAAAGCTGATCCCCCGCCTGTGTCTCCTCCGACGAGCCCCGGAGCCAGTCAAGAAAATGATGTACCGCGCGGAACATCGTTTATACTTCACTCGCCGATCTCACCTTTGACTCCCGCTTCACCTACTTTCCCTGACGGTCTGCTTACGCCTCTATGGGTCACCAAACACCAAGGGCTTGTCCCTGCGGCGGTCATCAACTTCTTTCCGTTTTGCGCGGATCTTAATATGAGCTCCCTGCGCGACAACCAACTCCGAATCGAGATAAATGAATTGAAGAGGCAATGGCAATCCTCCGGCTACAAAACGCGCTTCTTAGTTGTTCTACTGTCCGAAGATAGCGAGGACAGTCTGCACAGGGATGCCGAAGATCGGGTAGCGAGCATTCGGAGAGCAACCAATCTGGATCAGAAATCACTTTTCCTGCTCCCGTCAGATGCCACGCCTTTGGAACTGAAAGAGTTTGCCGTGTCTCTGTTATCTCATCTTCAGCCATCTGTGATAGAATATTATCGAGATCTGTCTAAGCACGCCAGGAGAAAGCGCAATCGAGGAACGATCCCTCCCCCAACGGCACCACCAACAAGCGGCACGTCTCAGACCTTATCGAGTCAAGGCTGGAATGTAAGGTACGAATTCAAATTGGGAATCTTCGCGGAATTCCGTAGGGAAATTGACGCAGCACTGAGAAACTATGAGAGCGCGTACGAAACTCTATTCGGCCAAGAAGTGTTTGAATCTATCGCTGGCTGGAATCCTCGATTCAATGATGCACGTTTGCTTGGGGATGCGCTCGCTATACGCATCATACGCTGCCTTTTATGGACGGGCCAGACTACCCTTGCGGTGCGCGCATGGGGCAATCACCGAAGACGCTCACACGACATCCTGAATCGCCGTGGCAAAGGAACAAAAAATTATGGATGGGAAGCTTGGGAGGCTCGATGGTCTATGGTCATGGCGCAGCTCATACGCCAGGCCAGTATCCCTCAATTTACCTCTGTTGGTATTCCGCAGGATCAATTTCAGCAGCAATATTCGATTTTTGTCCCACTTAACTCTACTAATTCCACATTGGACGCTGAAGTGCCGTGGGAACAGCTTCATCATGAGGGCTACTGGTTGTATCGAGCAGCCAAGCATGCTAATTACCGGCGCATCATGGCCGAGCAGATCCCCGAGGAAGATCGAATGCCGCCCGGACAGTCTCCTGCTTCCCAGATAGCGAACAAGTCTTACATGTATGACACATATTTGGTACCTGAACCGCATGTTGAAGCACCCAAGTCGGGAACAAGCGGCTTCGATCACTCTGCGTGGAGACTAGATGCGCTAAAAGCAGCATTGGAAGAATTTGCTAAGCGTGATCAGCTACGAAAGACGGAAAGCATCACCTTGGAGATAGCAGAAGAGTATATGCGCGTGGGTTCATGGCAAAAAGCCTATTCGATTCTCAAGCCGTTGTGGCCAACCTTGACATGGCGACGCACAGGTTGGTGGCAGCTCATGGAAAAAGCCGGCTGGGCTTTGAGAGAAAGTGCCTCGCACGTGGATGACGCCGAATTGATGTTGCGGATCGACTGGGAGCTGCTCAACAAAGGTAAAGAATTCCCTAAACTAGATCACATGGTTAATATCAGCTCTCGGGCTCGCTATCATCTAGTTTATGCTCACCTTCTGATTATCTACTAGCTTTCACATCCCGGCCTGAATGGCACTACGATATACATAGAAGCCTAGAAGATCTTCCCCTGACGAAACCAAAGCCATCGGTTGCTCTGCTTGCGGAGGATATTGTCTCATGCGGTAAGATGCAGCTTCGGGATTGTGCGATCTATTGTGCTAAGACTTACCCACCAGTGACGGCGTCGTTCGTTTTCCAAAAGGCAGAAGGCAATGTTGGCGAGCCATTGAAAGGACAACTTGTTGTGACATCATGTGCTCACGCATCCTCAGCGCCCATCAGATTCTCTGAGGTCAAAGTTGCTTTCGAAGGTTGCCTGCGTCCAATCAAGCTCCAGTCAACCAACGAGGAAGTCGATACCGTGACGCAGTGCACAATATCGGCCCTTTCACTGCGTGATCCAAGTGTTTCGGCAGACCAATCGTCTATCCTGTCACCTACCAGTGGCCTGACGGCGTTGACTGGCATCGCAGACCTAACTATTACTCCATCGCAAACAAGGGTGTATGAGTTGACATGCATCCCCAGAGAGGCGGGAGAATCGCGCGTGGCTTCAATCACACTAGTAATCGACGAGGAGAAGTTTGACCTTGCAGTCGCTATTACTGACATAAACCCACCTGAATCATTTTGGTGGCAGACTACCTCGAAAGGTCCTACCCGCCGTCGCGTCGGCAAAGGTCGGGATCCTGGCCGGTGCAAGATACTTCCAAAACCGCCGAAGATACGGATATCCGTGCTGAACATGCGCGATACATACTACACAAATGAGGAAATAATTCTCAAGATTGACCTCCACAATGAAGAAGATGAGGCTGCAGAAGTCTCGGCGGAAACGAGACTCTTTGGTCACCCAGACTCCAAAGCCAAAATCCGCTGGCTAGATGAGACGACATCCTCTGACACGCCGAGCTCTGGTCAGAGTACACCAATTGAAGGGGTATCGCATTTCATCAAACGGCCAATAGGTCTGATGGAAAGCTCGAGTCACCAAGAGTTGGCAATCGTCCTAACCGACACCAATGATGCCTCGAATTATGATCTCGACATCTCTACTGTTTACAACCTCGTGTCTGATGTCCAGACACCCATTATCGCAACAACGCGGGTCAATTTGTCCATAATTCGACCATTCGAAGCTAATTATGAATTTCTCCCCCGGCTCCATCCCGAGCCCTGGCCGGACTTCTTTACTGTTGATGATGACCTGCTCCCCAGTGGAGAGGTTTCGACCCCGGGGGGCCTCCAGCAGCGATGGTGCCTGAATTCCAAGGTCGTCTCTTTTGCCTTGGAGCCCCTCGTCATTGAGAAAATGTCGGTTGTGATGCTGGGACTCGGTGGGGCTTCGACCTGTCATATCGGCTCGGAGGAGATTGTTAGCCCCGAAGCTGTGGAGATTCAGCCCGAGGAACTTCGGGAGTCCAATTTCACTCTTGACATCCAGAAAGAGATTCTCGGCGACCGACGACCCACTTCCCTGAATTTGGCGCTTGAGATACACTGGAGGCGTAGCGCAGCCGAAGATGATGGGTCTAACTCGGCTGCTACCACTTCGACCCTTGCTATCCCTCGATTCATGATTCCGACCGGGGAGCCTCGAGTGCTGGCCTCAGCGAGGCCTTCAAGTGCTCTTTCCGGCCTGATTCACCTGGAATACACCTTGGAGAATCCGTCGATGCACTTCCTCACTTTCAATTTGACCATGGAAGCCAGCGAAAACTTCGCCTTCAGTGGACCGAAGACGATAGTGGTCCAGTTGGTGCCCTTGAGCAGACAGACAGTTCGATATAACTTATTGGCATCAAAGCGAGGATTATGGATCCAGCCGCAGCTTGTTGTCGTCGATACATACTTCAACAAGACTCTTCGAGTTCTACCGACGGAAGATATGCGGACGGACAAGAAAGGGATTTTGGTCTGGGTAGATGCTGACGACTAGGTCTAGCTATGCAATTGATCTATGTGGATTGATATATGAGGTAGCTAGATAGAGAAAGATTGATATTCAGGTTAGCTCAGCGGAGATTTGTGTGCAGTACGTCCAGGATGATTCATTTCGGACACCGTGCGGAATGTGCCAGGTGTATAAATCCGATATGATGAAGTGAGGAAGATGAGGATGATGAGGAAGATGAGGAAGATGAGGAAGATGACGATGACTCTGTAAGAAACAGCCATGCACGTGATCCCAGCCCTTATCACGCATTACCCGCAATGGACTAGTGGCGGCGATCGGAGCGACGCCCGCAGCTCCCCATTCCGCTAAGCGGAGAGCGAGTGAGGTGAGCAACTCTCTCTCTCTCTCGCTCTCGGAAGAGCTGCGCAGATTCCCTCCTCCCACTTCGCTCTTACAACCTCCCCATCTTCTCACGCTCGCTCCTTACTCTCCGGCTACTAACCGGTCATTTGCCATTTATTTTCTGCCTCTCTCAGAAATCTTTCCCACCAACACCATCGTCATTCCAGACCCCATTTGCTTCCCCTCCTCCTGCTCGTGCGGCTGCTTGGTAGTGCGACTGCTGTCTGTTCGCTCCAATCGCAGCCATGACCCAGCAGGCTTTAATCCTCGACACGATCCTTGGCATGAAAAGGGCGTTGCACAAGGAAAATGATTGTATGTCTACGCCTTCCAGATCTCGGTCTTTTTGTCGTTGACAATCTGGCTAACCCTCCTCCCCTCTCGCTGTGGTAGATTCCGGCCCTGACGATCCTATCACCCAACCGACAAACCGAGGCAACAAGCTTCGGGCAAACGCGAAATTCGTTCGAGAGGGAGCACTAGGATATATCCATCCGGAGGATCTCTGCAAGCAGGTGAGTCGTTCTTCACTGCGTCTCCTCTCTCTCGATCATCGTGCGTCGAATGATCGTGAGCGATGGAAGGCAGGATGGAAACGGAGAAAGCGCGAGCAAGCAGGCTGATCATCGCTGGGCCTGGACTTTATAGAAAATCGAACATGGAGGGTTCACGCGCTACATCCTCCAGCGAAATCCGGTGCGCTACGATTCCGAAGGTGATGAGCTCGACGACGACGACGAAGATTCTGAGGCAGATGCCGCGGCAGCGGAAGAGAATCCATTCTCTGAGATCGCACTCGAAAGTGAGAGACCTCGTCCACCCTGCCTACACCGATCGTGCGAGAGAACATGAGTGGCTAATCGTTTCCCGTCGTTTGTTCTCAGATTTTATGTGCCCGTTGAAGCATCCTTCTGAACTCCCTACGCATCCTTCCATGTCGCATGCCTATACCTCGAAAGCAATGTTGCATATGACCCAAGCAATTGAAGCCAAACTTCGCCAGGAAAGAGCATTGTTATGGCGGGCGAGAAATCTGCACAGGCAGTTTTTGGGCGATAGTTCTTGGATGGCGTGCGGTATGGTTGAGACGTCGGCGGATCGCTGGATCTTTGAGCCCCGAGTGGCTAGCACTACGCATAGTCCGTCTTTGAATCAGAGCGGACCGAACGGCACAACTGCACCACTACCGACAAGCAAACCTACAACGGAAACGTATGGCACACAGGGATCCTCGTCGGTCACCGAGGCATCACATCCGTCTCATGCCGCTCAGAATGAGACCTCGCAGTCTCAGCCTGCTGCTGACGAAGACGTGGAGATGACCGATGCCCAAGATCACCGCACGAACCAGGTGCATCATCTCCCAAAGCTCGACCAGACTAGGGAACCTAAATCGGAGGAAGTCGACACGCCCGTGGGCGACCTGCCCCATCACTCAGAAACAACCAAGCAAGAAACACAAGTTAATGGCAGTCACCTTGCGAACAGCACTAAGATAGTTGAAGATCAGCTGCCTGATTCCGATCGCACTATTCACCGGGAAGGGAAGGCAGACTCGAACAGCAATGGTACCGCCAGTGTTACACAGCCAGACCCCGAACACCGACCCGATGCTGCGGGCGACGATACAGATAAGGACGCAGAGATGCAGGATGATGGAATATCGCCGGAGCCTCCTCGACGCATGACAACACGTGCGCAGACCAACGCTGCCAATCCTCACCAGGACGACGAATCGGGGCCTCTCTCCCCTGCCCCATCCGATGACACTCTGGGCAGCCTACCCACACCCCACCCACTGTTCCTCATTCCCGAATCTGTCCGACCCGACCCCAATTTCGGCCTACCCCCCAACGAAGCCGAAGACACCCGCCGGCTGCTATGGTCCTATGTTCAAAAGCAAGAGGAGACCGTCCGCGGCTTCGAGCACATGCTGGACTGCCTCCTCCGCGCCTGCCGCATGAAGGAAGACGTACTTGAATGGTGCAAAGCCGAAGGCCACGTCGGCGAATTGAGCGACGGCGAAGACTGGTACGACCGTGAGAAATGGGGTCTGGCCGAAGGAGAGGACCTCAAGAAGGGCGCGGACGAGGACGAGATCGAACCTGTCGAAGAAAGTCGGACGTCGAACAAAAGAGGCAGAGGTCGACGAGCTTAGCCTCTTTCCTCGTCTATTCGCTCTCTTCTCTCTCACGGCCGACCTCTTCTTTTTCACCCATCTACGAATGCAGGCATCGATTCTTATATTGACATCATCTTAGAGAACCCATAGCGCGGAGTTGGCGGCGTTTAAACTTTTTGAGGGACTGATATATCCATGACATGATAATGGACTGAATGATGACCAACCCTTTTCTTCATGCTCCGATTCTCTGCAAGGTTTGCATGTAGCGCACAAGCACAAGCACACTGCATACACACACCACATACATACATATACTTGATACCCACCCCCCAATCCACTTACCCTCCTATCATTTATCAAACTATTATCTATCATCACTTCGGAACGTACGGGCACGTGTCATTTCGTACTCAATGGTCCCGATCTATACAATCAATAACCATGAGATCTAAATCGAAGCTCGGAAAAAGAAAATACAATAAAAGAATGAAACAATTTTTTTACCCCCCCGGGTTTAGTGTAACTCTTCCATCCTCCGCTCGGTCTCTTACTTTCGGCTCGTATGGCGTCGTCCGACGCCGTCGTTTTCTGCATATTATGTTTTTCTGTTGTATGTATGTCATTTGAGGGTCGAGGAATGGTAGTCATGTATCGTTGAGGAATACTGTGGGTTAGGAGGGTGCATTTTCCATTCCCTCTGCTGGAAGGACTGCCCGGTGAGGTTGTCCTAGGGTGGGTTTATCTGATGAGGGCGGCAGTGGTAGGCAGGTTGATGGTGTGTAGTGGTACCGAAGTTATGCGAGAGCGAGAAGGGGATAGTGAGTGTTGAAGACGCCCTACAGCTCCCTTTCATTGGCGCGTTGGGGGGGAGGGGGGAAGAAAGAGAGCTGCATCGCGTTCCGCATTGGATGATGTATGTCAGTGCCAGGAAAGCCCGCGGTGGGAGGGACACCACCCCCTTCCTCTGACGGAACATCGGATATCGAAGTGCCTGTTAAGGTACTGACTGAAGTTACAGGTTCTTCTTGCCGCCTTGCTTGCCCTTGGCACGCTCGCGCTCGCGCTTGGCGTAGATTTCGGCAGTGAAGGGACTACATGAGGATGGTTTGTGGTTAGTTGCGTGATTATTTGCGCAGGACCAGTTTTGTGGGGAATATCTCTCCAAATCAAGAAATCGCGTATGGGCTGAGAGTGTTCGCGTGGGACAATGAGGGAGCCTGGGGTTTGTCGCGTTTGGGATGGTCGAGTATAGGCTTGCTGATAGTTCGTGTGGTATTGAGGTCCCAAGAACATGATGTGTGAGGAAAACATGTAGGGGAAGGGGGTGGGTTCGGAGAGAACAGTTGGATGAAAGGGAAATACTTACTCCTCCCATTGGAGAGCGAACCAGTAGAGAATGAAGACTTCAGCGGTCAGAAAGAGGCCCGCGACTTTACCTCTGTACAGGGCTACACCCAAGAAGTTGAGGGTGCTTCCCCAGTACATCGGCGAGCCGGTGACGTTGAAGGGAAACCCAGTGACGGGAGCATCCATAAGGATTCCGAAATAGTCTCCTAAGTAGGTGCCGGTCACACCGAGCGCCCACATGCTGGATAAGACGAGGACCGAGCCGACGGAGAAGAGGAGCCCGCCGAGGACGGGTTGGTGCACTGGGGCATAATAAGGCTGGTCTGCCAGGGCGGTTTGGTAGACGTGGTCGCGTAGGATTCCAATGCCGAAAATGGTGACGGCGAGGAAGTAGCAGCCGTAGTAGGGATTACCACCGAAGATACGAGTCAGGAAGTGATTGCGATATTCTACAAGACGAGACGAGAATGAGTTTCAGTCATTCTGAAAGGTCGCATGAAGAGTCGTAGATCTGTGCGAAATCTTGCCAGGCTGGCAGGCAGACCTGATTAATTGGGCAAGAAGTGTGGGGGACTAACCAGCACGTGCAACAATGCTGGATTTGAAATATCGGTCAGTCCAACCGAGAGAAAGGTCAGGAGAGAGAAGTTCTCATCATCAGTACTTACTTCCAAAAGATGGGGTTGAAGGCAATGGACAACGCAGCCCCTACACAAAGAGTGGAGTTGAGAATCACATGCGGGGGAGAACCGGGGAAGAACTCATTGTCAACATACATTGCAGGGATGGTTGAGACAAGTCGACAAAGTTGGATAGGGAGGCCATATTGCAGAAGAAGATGAAACGTAAGACACGGAATGTCAGCTCCGAGAAGAAACAGAAGAATTAAGAGGAAAGGAAATGAGAGAACGAGGGAGAGGGAGAGGAAGAGAGAAGTGAAAGAGGGCGAGGAACAGGAAAGACCCAAAGAGATGCGGTGGTGGAGAAGAAAGAATCCCAAAACGGCATGACGTCGTTTACTGGCACCTCTAAGTTACTTCTAGGCTCCGAGGCCCCAACGCTTTTTGGTCTGCATTTGATGCCGTATGTGTACATCGTAACTCTCAGAAATTCTTCTCTGTGACTAACCACTGCAATCTAGCCTGTACCAATCCATATGCACTTTCTATGCTTCAAGTGAACTATGCCTCGTACTCAGCTGTGACCAATGCTTACTCCAGCTAGTTATGCCCTGTTGTTGACAATACTCCCAATGTAGTATAGCCAGTATTAAACCTGGTACAGTATTGTAACATGCTCTACCAGGGAAGCCCCGGACTCCGGATCAACCAAACTTCCTCACCGCCTGCATCTTATCATCCCATCGTTCCATGCATTATCTCATCGTGGTCACCTTAACTTGGTTATCTCGACCATATCATATCATAATATCCCCCTAATATTATTTCACCCAGGGGAAGCTAGTTCGATACTCAGAAAATCCTTGAAATTAAGCAACATGTCAAGTTCTACGTCTCCGTCTTGTTCTTGTCGTGCTTAACTCGGCATGGCAGTACGACTGATCCGGGGACAATGGCCCTCAAGCGTCAAGAGTACATCCTGCTGGCCATCGGTGCTTTCATAGCTTGGGGTTTGGTCACCCAGTGGCTGCCTGTGCTCAGATACCTTGTCCATGCACTGGTGCTAGGTGTCTTGCTCACTTCAACCACCCTACTTCTTCTTGTTTGTCTTACGACGCGACCTACAGCCGATGCAGCTTCCCCCGCCCTGAACAAGCGCCCCGTCGCCTTCCTCACCCGCCGCCATTGGGACCAAGAAGCGCGAGGTGTCCGGAAACGTTCAATCTACAAACCCGACTCGCTCTACCCTCAGTCATTTGTGGTCTCAGAGGGCATTGACGAAGTTCTAAGTCTAGTCACGCGCGATTTTGTCGCATCATGGTATCAGCATATTAGCCCGAACCCCGCCTTCGTGAACGAGGTCGACCGAGTGATCCGAACCGCCATTGAAAACCTGCGCGAACGATTGCTAGCAGAGGATTTAGTCTCGCTTCTCGTCTCTCGCATATTCCCCATACTCGCAACCCACCTGAAGGAATTTGATGTCGCGGAGCGATTGGTGCGGGGAAGAAATCTTACTCGGAATGTGACCGAGTCGGACGAGCTGGATCTGGCCATAGCGAGCAAGTATCGGGAGGGCAACATACACCCGGCAGCTAGAGTCTCCTTGTCCGACCAGAAGCTCGTCGAGCAAGAATACCTTCGCAAAATCACCGTGGGGTTGTTACCAAAACTGTTTCCGGCGTCGGTACTCAATAGCCGCATTGTGTCCGTCATAGTCCGAGAAATCCTCGCATGCGCCGTACTGTATCCTATAATTGCGGCTCTTTCAGACCCAGACACTTGGAACCAGTTGGTGGAGGCTTACGGGCGTACTGCCATACAGGACCGAAAGACGGTCCGAAAGCTGCGGGCGGCACTAGATGAACACGCCTCACCAGCACCAAGATCGAAGCGCGGAAACCAATTTCCACGTCTAGGTCCTCATGATTCAGAAAGAGCCTTTGAGAGATTGGTGCGAGCGATCCGGCGCTGCGACAACATCTCCGATGCTAGACGGTTCAGAGCCCTCATTGTAAGCCAGCTGAAGCGCGAATCTATGGTAGAAGGACAAGATGCGACCTATTTACAAAGGCTGGAAACGGCTAAGAGGGTTCTGGATCAAAAAGTAACGAAGCTTTCCACGCCTGCAGGGAGCCGTGTGTCACACGCCTCGGCGGCAGCATCCCACTTCCGGCGCAAGAACTCCGCCCCTCGGGAGGCATCGTTGGTCGACGTGATGCATGATGCCTCAGGACTCTCTTATTTCATGGAGTTTATGGACCGTCAAAAGCTGATGTCTCTGGTGCAGTTCTGGATCGTCGTTGATGGGTTCCGCAATCCGCTGGAAGATGATTTTGGAGACGAGGACTCTCCAACCTCAACATCGTGGACTTCCACAGACCAGAATGATATGGCATTGATCAGCCAGCGTTACCTGAACAAACCTGAGTTGAAAGTGCCGGAAGAATCCCGTCGAGCAGTGAAAGCGTTCCTGAACGCAGGCAAGCGAGCCACTGCGGACCAGTACCGTAAAGCACGGACTGTAATTCTGACGACTCAGTCTGCGGTACTCGAGGAGCTCCAGAGCATCTACTATCCTAAATTCAAGAAGTCCGATCTCTACTACAAATACCTTGCGTCAGATGAAGTTTCACAATCTGCGTCTCATGTGCCTCCACAATCCCCCAGCACCGCCGACCTTCCCGAGAGACGACCGCTTCCTCCGCTGATGACCCGTACCTCCTCACAACCAAGCGCCAAACCCAAAGATCTGAGACGTGCAGCTGTGTCATCAAGCGATGTACGAAGTATGGGCAAGAAGCTTGATGATGATGACTCTTCAAGACGTTCATTTGATTCTGAAAGGTCAGGTCCCTTGTTCGACGACGACTACGACACTGATCCCCTTGCCATGTCGACCCAGAGTCTTGGACAGGACTCGCAGAATGGCGACAATGAAGCGAATCAGAATCAGGTAATCGAGACGATGGAAGCTGCCTTGAATGATATTATCACAAATCAGCCCGGAAACAGTAGGTTGGAAGATTTGAAGAGCGGACAGTCATCCCCAACGCGCCTCTCAGCCGGTGATCTGTTCCCGCGCTCTCCGCGCAGCTCGGCCGAGTATGCTCGCGCGGAGAATCGGCTAGATGAGCGGGCAAAACCGAGCATTGCCTCGCTTGGACTCATCGATCGATCTTCGCGGCATGGTGTCTTTGACGATGATCTTTTCGCTGACCAGCAGAAGTTCATCGAAGATGAATATGAAGAACCTCTGGGGTCGGACAAAGACCCGGCTGATGAAGTTCATGAAGCTGCGCCCGGAGACTTAGGGCTGACGGAAGCCATTGAGGCGCTCACAACCGAAATTGAGAAGCTGGGATCGCAAGAGTCCGTGGTCGACACTCTCACTCGGAAAGCCGAGCTCACAAACAACACCGCAGAATTGAGGATTCTGCGCAAATCGAAAGCAAGTATCCAGCGTGAGATTCACCGGAAAGAGATGCAACGGCAACAGTACATCATTCAAGAGAGCGATAACAGCCTGTACGGCCGATCAACGGTCCGGATCAAATCCATCGTAGTAGGGAAGGAGGAGGATGGTCGAGAATTCGCCATGTGTAAGTCCAAATCATGCGGTCTTTTCATAGATGTCAAGACATCGAACAACGAACTGACCGATTCCAAGACGTCATCGAAGTGCAACGAAACGCCGGGGAGCAAATGCCAGCGGCATCCTGGGCGGTTGCGCGTCGCTATAGCGAATTCCATGAACTTCACACCAAACTACGCATGAGATACCCGTCCGTGAGGCATTTGGACTTTCCACGCCGCCGGGTGGTTCTGAAGCTCCAGAAAGAATTCCTTCAGAAGAGACGCCTAGCCCTCGAACAATACCTGCAGAAACTGCTCCTTCTCCCTGAAGTCTGCCGCAGCCGAGACCTGCGAGCATTCCTGTCCCAGCGAGCAATCACGCAACGCAACGAGACGCAGAGCTCCCGCGACGGTGAGACCAAAGACCTGGTAACCCGGATCTACAATTCCGTCGCCGACGGCATGGACGACTTCCTCGGCAATTTCGGCGTGCTCGACCAACTCTCCACGGCCGGACAAAACCTCATCTCCGCCGCCACCAACACCAATCCCACCGGCAACCTCAACACCACAAACACAACCGGCACTGTCCCCCTCTCCCCCGAGGACGCCGTCACCGCCGCCGAGGCCGAGGCCGAGCTCAACGCCTTCGAGGACCGCGACCTCGAGCCCTTCATCAAACCCATCTGCGATCTCTTCCTCGAAACCTTCGAACTCAACAAGGGCAACAACTGGCTGCGCGGGCGCGCCGTCGTCGTTGTCCTCCACCAGCTCCTGGGCGGCACCATCGAGCGCAAGGTCCGCGACGGGGCCCGTTCACTCGTGCAGGACGACTCCCTCCTCCGGTATTTAGCCCTGACCAAGGACACCATGTGGCCCGGCGGGACCCTGCGCCAGAGCAAAGTCCGCACCCCACCCGAACGCCTCCGCAGCCGCACCGAGGCCAGCCTTGTGCTGGCGACCTTGATCCCCGACCTGGCGGGCAACGTCGTCGGGCGGGCCAACGCGCAAGCTGCGGCCCGGCGCATCTTCGCTACCTTGAACAACCCACGGTTGAATGCACACCTGGTGTTCACGATCTTGGACGAGATCGTGCTGGTGTTGTTTGGGGGTGGGGGTAGTGGTAGTGGGGGTCCTCTCGACAGCATCGGACGCGGACGTTAGACCCACTCACTCTCCATAACTTAATGTCTCCACACTTAATGCATTGACGATGACTCGGACTGTGTTTGCTGTTGTATACTTATTATGCCCCCCACGCTTTCTTTCTGTTTCCCACCCTCCCCTTCTAATCACTCTACCGCTCTAGTTGCATTTGGGTTTAGCGGGCGCTTTGCTTGATGCATTGTCGGGCCATCTGAGGCCGTTCTCTTCTTTCCTCTCTATTCTCGTCTACTTTCCCGTTACTTTTGCAAATAAGCATGTTTCTTTTCTTCCGCCGTTGGTGGTTCTCTGCCTGCATCTAATACTAATACCTGTGGTTCGCACGGAATGCAATGCATGGTTATGGTTACGGGTTAGATGGATCGATTGTTTCGTTCGTTGGTGGAAGGCATCAAGGTAAATACCGCTCTGCATCGGTATGCATAATGACCGACGGAAAGTAGAGGTACATAGAAGGTACTGTAGTTGAGGGAGTACGTACTCGTAGCAGTAGCAAGTTGAAGGTGGATACCGGGTTGTGGACTAGCGCGGAACGCTACGGCACTAGCCTGAGTCTTAGCGATCGGGAGTACTTCGATTGTATGCTATTTACAACCACAACTGGAACGACAACTACGCTACGAAATACGTGTCACGGTGGGTGATTAGCTTACGTCTTTCGCGAGAAACTCAAGCGGCTGGTTCGGTCTGGTATGGCAGTGGAGTGAAATGTGTGATTGTAAACGATGGGAAACTTGCGGATCGATATGGATTGCACAGTACAGTAAGTTACCACCGTCCATTTCGACCCCCAGTCAATCAGTCAATTGTAAGTTGGTGGGGTTTCACTTTCCTCAGCCTTGTAACACCACGTCGGTGACCCCATGAGAGCCGAGACGCGTCTTTGACGATCGACCATAACGAAAGTGGCCATAAGATTGCACCTTGACAAAAAGAGAGAGTATCTGAAAACACGCGCGAAGATAGAGAGGGTTTCAAATCACAAAGAATTAGATAGCGTCTCCGTCTTGCTCCGGATTTAACTAACGATGCCTTTTGCCTTTCTCCATGTCCCCTACAACAAATAGGGGGTAGTACACAAGAGAAGAGTCAATCGGACAACAAGGAGGGGAGCGGTTAAGACAGGAGGTCGTGGTAGTTCATTACGAGAGGGTTATGGAGAAACGGCTTCACGCTTCAATCAAGCTTGAGGGGGGGGGGGAAGCCCTCTATGCGTCCTCGTTCTTCTTCTTCTTGGACTTCTTGCTGCTGGGCTGGGCGGGGGAACCCTGCTTGGTCTGGTGGACAATGAGGCGTGTCCAGCACTCATCCTTGTCCCACTCGAAACCTTTGAGGTAGGGATCGGTCAATACGTCGTCAGACTGCGTGTGGGTTAGTTGAGAGTGTTCCTTTGTTCCTTCGTGTGTGAGTGGATTGGATAAGGGCCGAGGACCGACGTACCTGTTTCTTGAACTGCTTGTAGATTGCGTCCAGCGCATCCTTTATCGTGACGCCCTTCATGTTGCGGGCCGTGACCTCCAGGCCCAAGGGGAAGTGCAGGTCGATCTTCTTGACCGGGGGGTTGACGAGGTGGAGTTTGAGGATGTCCTTGTCTTCGACGGTGGATGGGGAGGTGTTGAGCTTCCTGTTCGTTGGCAGTGGTGAAAGGTTAGATGGAGTGGGACATGGCTTGCTTGATCTTGATGGAGGCGTGGTGATGGAACTCTTACCATCCTGTGCGTTGTGTCTCGATGGGCAGGGTCAATTCGATTTTCTTCTCCTCTGTTGTTCGGATGGTTAGTGAGTGAGTGGGTCGGGCAGGTGAGCTTGAGAGAATAAGTTACGCACCGAGTTCCTTGATGTTGTAGACGCCTTCCGCGGTGGAGGAGTGACGTCTGTGCTTGGTGTCCTTGGTGACCTGGACTGGTTTCTCGTCCTTGGCCGTTATCGTCAGGCCGGCGACGGCGGAGTCGACCCTGGTGAGTTCTTCCGACATGGTGGACGATGGTATGAGTCTGGAATCACTGGCTGGTGATATGAAGCGTCGTTTTATTAGTGATGTCGATGACGATGATGGAATATGGGACAGAAGGAGGGTGGTTCAGATGGGAGAGAATGGACTACGACTCCGAGAGCTTTAAGCTACAGAGGGGAGAGAGGATCAAGTGAGAGGAGCGAGGGACAGATGGCATGGAATGAAGTCAAAGGAAACATCAGGACCAGGGTCAGGGTCGAAAGCTTACCGAACAGTGAATTGGGTG
This sequence comes from Aspergillus aculeatinus CBS 121060, assembly GCF_003184765.1. NCBI lineage: Eukaryota > Fungi > Ascomycota > Eurotiomycetes > Eurotiales > Aspergillaceae > Aspergillus > Aspergillus aculeatinus. Next base: position 75,385 of record NW_020291540.1, on the reverse strand, counting down.
GAAGTAGCAGATGGGAGGGGATGGAAGTGGATGAGAGATGGAGAGAGAGAGTTCCAATGGATAAAGTAGGAAGAGAAGAAGAAGGAGAATGGAAGAGGCGAGGGGGAAGTCCAGGAACTTTAAGAAGAGTTGGATGGAGCGGAGGAAGAGAAGAGAGTGGAGGGTGGGCAGGTGACCGCACTGGTTCAACCACTCCCCAGTTGGCATCAAAGCATGAAACCCCCGGGTTCCATGTCTATTGCTCCCATTGCTCCCATCAACGGGTCATCTACTGATGCGTATACTTTAGTATACCTACAATGGATAGTGTACGGTATGGTATACGCATTGTAGGTAAACATAGACCCTACCTTACATTACAGACACTACCACATCAAAGTCATATCCATCAAAAGAAACAACCCCAACAACTTCAGCTATCGTCACACAATTCTTCCACCTCCAACCGATGCCTGGATGTCTGATCGTAAGTTGTTGTACTGGATGACCGCAGTGACTGTACTTCCATCTACGGAGTACATAGTAGTGAGATCACACGAGCAGCTCCTGACGTCGGAAGCGGCCACTAAGAGCTTCCCATTGAACTAAGAGCTGCACCCCGCATTCCCACCGCGGGCGGCTTTGCTCCACTTCCATCGGTCTCGTCTCATTCATTCATTCACTGACTGATAGTCTGACTGACACTGACACTGACACCGACACTGACACCTCGAACAAAGTACTTTTTTCCCACTCGATGTACCACTCAAATCTATGGTTACTTCCACCCACCCCCGGTTTTTTTACATGACACCACCAATCCAATTTCCAATTCTACCCTGAAACCAGAGATCTGCTCCCACCCGCTCCTCTTTCCAACCCACCCCCCGTCTTCCGATTGATCATGATCATCCTTTCCCTAAAAAATGGATGACTTCATTGTCTAAATTGCGTGGTTTTCCATCACCAAAGTCCAATCAATTGACACCTGCTTTCCGTGGTACAGTCCACCCTTGGTTTCCGGGCAACACGTGAGCTTAAATGGGAGAGGGGGTATTACCACAACGACCACGACCACGACCATGCCCACGTCCACAAGGGACATTCAGGCAATAATGGTAAAGTGAAAGAGGGAAGGAAAGTCAGGGATGCATACTTGGTCGGGAACTGGCCCCCTCGATCAATCATGCCTGGGAGTGGTGGTGTGATGTGTGCGCTGATACCTCCCCTGGCCTGCTCCGGTACCTTCTGCGACAAGCTCCGCCCGGGTCTGGAGATTCTCCAGAATGTCAATCCGAGGTCGATCGTATGGTGAGGGAGGTCTGCCATTGGTCTGCAGACTGCCTCAACTTGCAGCACCGGGCGGGGTTTGTCGGGAGCTGCGAATCACGACCAGCGACGCCTGCGGTTTTACCCCCGACGCTGTCGCCATCCTACATTGTCTGGCTGAGGGCGAGAGGGGGAAGAGGGGATTCTGGACTCATGGCTGGGTGCCTGTCCCGCATCTCCGTGTAGGTGTACAACGCGTACAAACGGATGAGTAAAACGATAGACTTTGAGATGGTATGGTGTTGCAGAGTGACCGTCCGCTGAGATGACTGTATAACTATCTTGTAGCTTGTAAGTTACCTTGATACAAGAATTGGTCCTCATTATGAAGGACCGTACCGATATCAGCCAGAAACAAGAGAACAGCATACAGAGATGGACATTGTATGAGAGCAGGGTCTCTGGGACATCAACAGTTGAAGCAATCACTCGACCATCTGACCACCCACCATCCATGCATGCATGAATTGATCTTAGACCTAGCTCTACGCATTCCGCCAGGCCACTCTAGGGTGACCCGCACTGGCAGGCACTGGCAATGGCCATCAACTGCCGCAACGGGCAAGATTGGCTGAGTCAGCAGCCAGGCCGGGCGGAAGGCGGTGTGACTCGGCAGGATCGAAGATATTCGAGGATTGTCTTGGAGTCTTGGAGACAACCCGGACCGACATCGTCGAAAGAGCCTCGCTTCTCCGTCAACAATTCCAGTGCTTCGCTCCCTAGCGCCTTTTTTTTGGTACAACGAGCTTTGCTCCTGCTCCTAGCTTGCAAAAAGTCAAGCGAGCAAGAATTGTGGAAGCCAATTCTTTGTCTTCAGTCGCCTGAGAATCCTTACCTCCAGATTCTGCCGACCGCCAACCAAGTCATCGCGTCTGCTTTTCCTTTTTCGTCTCGCGTATCGGAGCTTTCGCTTTCATCGCCTCCGGCCACTCCGCCCTATACCTCATAATATACAACCTTCGGAGCCTACGTCGCCATGTCGCTTTTCGGTAATGTCGGCGCTTCGTCGTCAGCGGGTGCCTCCAACACCACAGGTGACATCTCCAAGGATGTCGCCCTGAACCAACCTCCGGAAGATAGCATCTCGGACATTCGATTCTCCCCGGCCGCTGAACACCTTGCTGTCGCCTCGTGGGACAAGAAGGTGCGCATTTACGAGATCAATGACCAGGGGCAGAGCGAAGGCAAAGCTTTCTTCGAGCACGAAGCTCCTGTATTGAACTGCTGTTGGTCACCGGTACGTGAACCCGCCCCCCCCCCCGTCCGCGCAATTGCTACCTAATGCCCTGCTTCCTCCGTCTCGCGCGAACTAACGCTTACTGACCCTGCCCTAGGATGGAACGAAAGTCGTCGGCGCCGGCGCAGACAAGGCGGCGCGCATGCTGGACCTGGCGTCGAATGCGACGACTCAAGTGGCGGCGCACGATGCGCCGATCCGCAGCTGCCACATGATCCCCAACCCGCAGGGAAACAGCCCGCTCCTGATCACGGGATCGTGGGACAAGACGATAAAGTACTGGGATATCCGGCAACAGACCCCGATCGCGACGGTGGAGTGCCAGGACCGCGTGTACACGATGGACGTCAAGAACAAGCTGCTGGTGGTCGGCACGGCGGACCGGTACATCAACATCATCAACCTCGACCAGCCGACCAAGTTCTTCAAGACGATGCAGTCCCCCCTCAAGTGGCAGACGCGGGTAGTCAGCTGCTTCGCCGACTCCACGGGTTTCGCCGTGGGCAGTGTCGAGGGCCGCTGTGCCATCCAGTACGTCGACGAGAAGGACTCGAGCTCCAACTTCAGCTTCAAGTGCCACCGCGAGACCCCGCCCAACCAGCGCGACATCAGCAACATCTACTCGGTCAATGCCATCTCCTTCCACCCCGTGCACGGCACCTTCAGCACCGCCGGCAGCGACGGCACCTTCCACTTCTGGGACAAGGATGCCAAACACCGCCTCAAGGGCTACCCCTCGGTCGGCGGCACCATCTCCACCACCGCCTTCAACCGCCAGGGCACCATCTTCGCCTACGCCGTCAGCTACGACTGGAGCAAGGGCTACTCCGCCAACACCCCACAACTCCCCAACAAGGTCATGTTGCACCCCGTTGCCCAGGAGGAAGTCAAGCCCAGACCTGGTACTCGCAAGCGGTAATGATTTCATCCCCTAGTAAGTCTGATGCCCGGGAAGAGAACGAAGGAGCATGGAAGGGAGGGCCCGGTGTGCAGCAATGTTTTTGGACGCTTCTGTGCGCGTCTGTGGGCGTATCGGGGGTCGTTATCTCGAGATCCCCGGAACAAACAACAATTTCGATGCTTGAAAAATGAAACGCACGGATTATCACGGTCAGGTCTTGCCGCCCGCCCCAGCCCCCGAACCCTCCCTACCTTTCTCCATATTTTATGTATGTCTTTTTATCATCATCTTTTCGTGTTCTGGGAATAATGCATCTGAGCGGTTCATTTCAGGTTAGAAATGGTTCTTCTTGAATTCCAAAGTTGGAAGGTAGTAGGAACGCAGTAAGTCTGAGTCGTCACGGCATAAGGTAGTTTTTAGAGGCTTAGAAGTTATGTGGCTGCGGAGGGGATTCTAGATCATTTGTAGGAAAACTCGACATCATTATGTCTATCATGAAGAGTATTGAATAACATCAGCGAGAGGCCCATGTTAAATGCCTCGACGACTGTTGAATAAAGCAAACACGGATGGAAGAACCCGAAAACTAAATGGGCCAGAACACCTCAGGCCACACACACACACACACACACACCTCCCTTGCCTCTACCCCACCCCACCCTGCCCTACCCTACCACTAACAATGAAGGAAAACCCGAAGAGCTATCCAGGACTTTAGAAGCAAGACGACAACAGCAAGGAAAGAAAAAAGAAATCTGGAATCAATCTGCATCATATCTCGTATCAACTCTGCGCATATGTATATGGAACGAAATGAAAAAAGGTAACAGAAAAAGAAAAAGAAAAAGAAAAGGCTTCTAATCCAACCACACCCACAAACAGGACACAAGTCGCTCTAAAAGACTTGCAAGAAAAGAGACACACAAAAAAACGACTTCCTAACTTTCTTTTCCCGGCAATTCTTGAATGCTCTTTAAGGTTTGATTCGGAAGGAAGGTCATTTAAGAGGTGGGAAGAGTCACCTGGGCGACACCGTCGGTGACCTTGTCGACGGCTTCGGTGGAGGACGAGGCATCGGATTTCTCAGCACCACCTTTGGCGGAGGCCTCGACGGGTTGGCCGCCAGCAGCAGCAGCCGCGGCGGCGGCAGCAGCCTCCTTGGCCTTCTTCTCCTTCTTCTTGGCCTTGGCGGCGGCGTTGGCGGCCTTCTTCGCGGCGATCTTGGCGGCTTCCTCCTCCTTCTTCTGGCGGTCGGCCTGGGAGCCGCCGAAGAGGTCGCGCCACTCGTCGGCCTTCTTGGGGTCGATGCGGGAGAAGAGGTACTGAGCCTTGCCGATCTTGTGGCCGGGCTTGACGGCGTCGGGCTTCCAGCCGTCCTTGAGGTCGTCGAGGGCGGGGATCAGGCCGAAGGGGACGGCGAGCTGCTCGTTGATCGACTTGGAGGTGGCGGGGAGGTAGGGGGCGAAGACGCTGGCGAGCAGGTGGATGAGGTTGAGCACGGTGCCGACGACGGCGGCGGCGCGCTCGGGCTCGTTGGCGATGAGCGAGTTGTCCAGGCGGTTGGCCTGGATCAGACCGTTGCCGATCTCAGCCAGCTTCATGGCGCTGACGACACCGGCGCGCAGGTGGGCGCCCTCCATCTCCTCGACGTACTGGCGCAGCGTGGCGGTCACCTCGTCCAGGGTGGGCTGGAAGGACTCCGGCACGGTGAACTCGGGCACCACCGACCCGTACGAGGCGATCACCAGCTTGATCACCCGGTTAACCAGGTTGCCCAGCTTGGCCAGCAGCTCGCTGTTGTTGCTGTCCACGAAGGACCGCCATTCGAACTGCGTGTCGCCCGTCTCGGGCCGGTTCTTGAGCAGGTAGTACCGCCACACGTCGGCGGGCACGCCCGTCTGCTTGGCGTTGTTGCCGAAGACACCGATGCCGCGCGACTTGCTGAACTTGCCGCCCTCGTAGTTCAGGTACTCAGTCGTGCTGAGGTGGTGCAGCATCGTCCACTTGTCGCCCGTGCCCATCTGGCAGCCGGGGAAGATGACGCTGTGGAACGGCACGTTGTCCTTACCCAGGAACTGGTAGAGCTGCACGTCCTCCGGGTTGCGCCACCAGAGCTCCCAGTCCGGCGTGTAGTTGGCCGTGATCGACGGGTAGCCGATGCACGCCTCGAACCAGACGTAGAGCACCTTATTCTCGAAGCCCTCCAGGGGCACGGGCACACCCCACTTCAGGTCACGGGTGATACCGCGGTCCTTCAGACCCTCCTTCAACCAGGACTCGGTGATGACACGGGAGTTCTTGGGCCAGTCACCCTTCTCGATGGCCTTGGAGGACCATTCCTCGATCTGCGGCTGGAGCTTGTCCAGGAGGAGGTGGATGTGTTTCGTCTCGCGGCGGACGGGGGTGGCGCCGTCGAGCTTGCAGCGGGGGTTGATGAGGTCAAAGGGGTCGAGGAGGTGGCCACACTTGTCGCACTGGTCACCACGGGCGTCGTCGTAGTGGCAACGAGGGCACTCGCCCTCGACGTAGCGATCGGCCAGGAAGGAGTTGTGCGTCTCACAGAAGGGCTGCTCGGCGGTCTTCTCGGTCAAGTAGCCGTTGTCGTACAGTCTCTTGAAGATGGCCTGGGAGATCTCGGTGTGCTGTTTCGTCGGGGTGCGGCCGAAGTGGTCGAAGCCAATCTCGAACCACCCGTATACTTCTTGGTGGATCTTGTTGTACTTGGCACACAGCTCCTCCGGGGTCACCTTCTCCTCCAACGCCTTGGTCTCCGTCGCGGTTCCGTACTCATCGGTACCACAGATATAGAGAGTCTGGTGTCCGGCGGCCTTGTGGTATCTAATCGACAGTCAGGTTAGATTGAAAAATCCAGGCAATCGGTGAGTGGGGAAGAAGAAAGAGGGAGATAAGAGGATGAAGGACAAGACGGACCTGGCGAAAACATCGGCGCTGAGCACGGAACCAACGATGTTACCCAAGTGGGGGACGTTGTTCACGTAGGGCAGGGCACTAGTGACGAGGATGTTGCGCTGACCCTTCTTGGGAAGGATTTTGGAATCGTCGGACGCCATTTTTGTGGAGGAGAGAGAAGGAGGGGGAAGAAGAGGAGGAGGGGAGGTGAAGATATTGGCGGGGTAAAGTAAAAGTTGCACGCCGGAGCAAAGCAGAGCAGCAGTTTGTGTCTTTGCGCCGCTGCCGGAGGATGATTCATCGCTTCTTCCGATCTTTTCTTTCTCCGCAGCGCTTGCTTATCTATCTCTCCGTAACTTAACTATCTGTCTACCATATCGCTAGTTATCGTACCCTTCGTTTTATTCCGATTTACTTTTTTTTTTTCCCTTCTGGAATGCTCTCCGCGTCAATCACTCTCCTGGGTTGACTTCCTTTGTTGCGTTCTCTTTATCTACGTTCCACCTCGTTCAATTGTCTTTACCCACGATCTCCGGCCCTCCCTCTCACCCACCAGGAAAAAGAGGGGAAAATTCAATCCGCAATGGACGGTAATCTGCTTGAGAGTCTCCTGGACCTGGAGGAAGAATTCTACCAAGAAGGATTCGACCTGGGCTCCGCAGATGGCGCCTTGGCTGGCTACACCGAAGGAAGTGTTTTCGCCGTCGAGAAAGGGTTCGAAAAGTTCGTCGAGATCGGAAGACTGTACGGCAAGGCGTTGGTTTGGGCTCAGCGAGTCGCAGACTCCGACCCGTCTGTCTCTGCCAAGGCTGTTTCGGAGTCGCAAACGGAGGATGGGACGAGTGGCAGACCGGGCGAAGGATTGCTGGACCCATCGCTTTGCAAGGAGATGCCAAACCTGGTGACGAGCTCCAGACTGGCCAAGAATCTCGACACTCTGCTCGAATTAGTCGACCCAGCTTCTCTACCGATGGTGAACGATGAGGAGGCCGTCAACGATGTGGACGAACGCTACAAGGGCGCTGTCATGAAAGCCAAGCTCATCCAGCGTTCGCTAGGCGAAAAGGAAGACAGTTCGGATATTCACCCGGACGCAAAGGAGACGTCGACTGCATCTGCAGGTGACGGAACAGGCAGCATCGAAGATATCAGCTCGTTAAGTATTCGCCATTGAGGACCCTCGTTGCTGCAAGTCCGCACTTACCGTACGACGACGGATTGCTCTGCAAGGGATGTCGCGGTTTTGCCTTGGCAACGGATCGTTTGCTTTACCAGATCGGAGTTACTCCGAATCATTTGCTCGATCTGCCAAGTTGCAACCAAACCTCTTCAAGCTAAGATCCTTGATAGTCCACAGCCTTACTGCGTTGTGGTTAGCTTGGGTGAATAGCTTCAGATACTCGGGCGAACCGCGAGGCCCGATCCCTCGCCACGCATCCCCGCAGCCGAGGTTTTCTATTGTTTCCCGGATCGTCCAACCCCCCGCCAAGTCGGTTTCTCACCCACATTTGGCTCTTCTTCACCCCCACGGAATTCTCTCGGATATAGAGAAGTGGGCTCATCGGTGTCGGTGCTGATCCCAGGCACCATTCCCTTTTTTGGGGTCACCCCTCTATTTGGAGATGCATGGTCCTCATCTATAAGTACCAGCCTTGGCCCGCTCAAGTCTATCAGATTCAATGCCATGAAATTGGACGTTCGGTCTTTCACCGTATAGCTGGGACTACCACTTTCTTTTGTTGTTTAGTCCGGTAGTCATCATGCAGTCGATTCTTCTATCTTTAATCTTCCTTGCCCCCAGACTGGCTCGTGCCCAAACAGGAGTCACACAGCCCATCTCAGAGAACTGCGGCCCCTCCGTGGTATGCATAAATCGCTATGGCAATGTCCTACCGTGAGTGACTCGTGGCACATAGTCCAAATGTAGAAAGCCCTTCTGATGCATAATTAGCTACCACTTTTTCCGCAATCTAACTACAATGGATGCACCCACCACGTTTGGTGACACCACGGTGGCCAACGGTACCAAGCTGAACGACATCAAGTCGGCCGATTTCATTGTGTACAACAAGGAAAAAGGTCTCGAGGCTTTAGGACCCAACCCCAATTACGAGTATGTCTTCGCGGTGAATGAGGCCGTGCACGAGGCTCCTGTCTATGTAGCGTCCCAAAACAAGCTGTATTTGTCGCAGCTAGCTCCTCCCACTGGCTATCTACCGCAGCTTGTGGTCGACCTAAACCAGGATCCCCCCACTTTGTCCGAATTTCTCTCTGATCCCCCGGTATATGCCCCCAATGGTGGTACGTTCCACAACGGCAAGATCATCTGGGGTGCTTCTGGTGGCAACAACTCCATTGGAGGTTCCGAGCAGCGTGTGGGGTTGAGAACCCTGGATCCAGAGACCAACAAGACCGTCAGCTTGGTCAATAACTACTTTGGCTACTATTTCAATACGGTTGATGATCTTGCCGTTCATCCCAAGACGGGAGATATCTGGTTCACCGATCCTCGTGAGTGCCCTGTTACACCCTTCCTCACACACATGCTAACTGCTTCCAGAATACTCTTGGTTCAATTCTCTAACTGATACGCCTCCTCAGCTGCCCGCTGCCAGCTATCGTTATAACACTTCTTCTGGTGCAGTTGTCGTAGTCGACGACAGTATCGGACAGCCGAATGGTATCGCTTTCACCCCAGATGGCTCAATCGTCTACATCAGCGACACAGTTGCTGTCAGCGCCCCGGTCGACCCGAAGTATGGCCATCCGGGCAGCACATTCAACACGACTCAGCGAAGGTAACTCATCTCAACTCTTCGCTTATCACTTGCTTCGAGTCCCAGGTAACTGACATCATACCCATCAGAACCATCTATGCCTTCGACGTGAGTCAAGATGGAGCCCACGCCTACAACAAACGGCCCATCTACCTCGCACCTGGCTTTGTCCCCGATGGACTGAAAGTGGCCGCAAATGGCTACATCGTTACCGGCTGTGGTTACGGGGTGGACGTCATAGATCCATCCGGGGAATTGCTGTTCACCATCCAGACGAACTACACGGTTCAGAACTTTGCCTGGACCGGCCCGGAATTGAAGACGCTGTGGCTGATGGGGAATGGGGGGATCAGTAAAGTGGAATGGAATCTTGTAGGACAGGAGCTGAAATAAGTCGGGGTACAGGAAGTCTTGCATGAGCGGTGATGTGATCGTTCTTATGATTGATGTCTAATATGCATGTGCGTTGAAGGACTGGCAAGTACTGTGTGGAGCACCTGCAGTTGACTCTGGTAGGAGAAAGACGAGCCGCTTTGGTTACTAAGAAGGTAGTAAGTACTAGGTAGTATCACTAGGAGTAGTCGTTGCAAACCGAGATGGGTGGTTCTGGTTGTCATGGGATTGTCAGGTTGAGTTGGGGGTGTGTTCCTTCCCACTTTGACTGTACTGGATGTCCTCTCCATTGATGATGCTTCCTCCTCGTTGCATATAGAGATCGGACATGTCCATAGTGTGTAAAAGCTTCAACCAGACGGATCGCCAAACGGATAAGTTATGTCTATGCACTGAAAAACATTGTGACCTGTCTATAAACATTGCTGCGCTGCTTTACCACCTGTCGTCTGCCCGAAGCAATCGCAATGTCAACTAAGCGATGCTGACGCCGATGCCGATAGAGCCAACTGGGATGAGGTCTCATCATCGAGAGTAAGAGCCAGAGCCAGATTCTTGATGACAAAACAAATCGTGGTCAGCCCTGCCTGGCCTAACGACCTCTCAACAGACTCACATCTTGTCGTTTGCCATTTCGCCATCGCGGAGGCCTGTCACCGAGGAGCTGTGATGCACTTTGTCAGCCCGGCATTTCCCTCCTCGAATGTTTCCTTGAATTCTTGTGTTCTTCCAACTTACCGATCGTTTGCCCTGCTGTATGCTCTGAGATTCATAGCTGTTAGGTCTCTGCATAGGCATCAATTTGGACTTCAATCCCCTTCGTAACAGCATCGCTGTCAGCTTCCCCTCTCCGCGTTGTCTTTCGCTTAACTCACTACCAGTCGCTTGTTAAGATTGGCTCCCTGATCCGCAGGAAGAGCGGCTGCGAGCACGCAGAGAAGTGCCAGCAGAAGGGCTGGCTGCATGAGTTTGGTGAAAGCAAGCATTGTGATCGTTGGAGATTTGTGGTAGGCAAGTGGAAGAGAGATGAAAGAATTGTCTGTATCAACAGTGGTGCACTGGCATTTCGAGAAATGGGTGGGAACATTCAAGGCGTAATTATACTGGCAATTCTTGAATTGCATCGCACTGCATCTCGCCGCTTGGGAAGCGAGTTGACCAGCACCCTGTTTCAATTATCGAAATCATACTTCCACTCGCGCATCCACGACACATCCCCATACCTTGCATCAATCACACAACCACCACCATCAAGCGACCGGAACGGGCTGGATCTCTTCGCCGCCGACGGGCCCTCTCCCTGCCTGAGCTACGCGGCCACGTACCGGGAAGTTCTGCAGACCGTATCCCAATGGACTCCCAGTTCTCGACCAAACTCGCTGGATTACGAGCATAAATTCTCTCACAAGCGGGCTGAGCTGGATAATCAATCGTTAGCTCGTAACGTTAGTGCAGAAAATCCAATATTGAGCGGCAGGTGGCTGCATCTCGGGGAAAATCCCCCCAAGGATCGTCACCCAACCGGAGATGAGCCGCCACTCATGTCAGCGACAAGCCACTGCATGCTTCACATAGTTCTTCTTGGGGAAATGCATGACTCGCAAGAGGCGGAGCTTCTTGCCGCACTGAGGATTTAATATCTGTGATCTTTGGCTCCACTGCAGCACCGCGGCAGCATCAGATGCGGACATCTTGATATGGCTGTGGGACTTCAATTATTGTTTTGTGATGGACGTTCAAATTGGCACTTGAATGCAGCAAAGCAGGTCTTGAAGAGGCAGTCCCGATGATCCTGATAGGAATGTCTCGTCTTAGCATTTGCGTCTCCTTTATGATGCCTGCTGTCTACATTGGTCCGGACTGTTGTCTCCCGTTTGATTGAGAGAAAACCCCGTCCGCATGGCAGTCTCGATTTCCTGGCTGATATTCCAGCTTCCACTGGGCATCTGCTTGACTCTAATACTGCTCGGACAAATTGGATGCCGACCGTGGAGCTCTGCCTCCCCAGACCCATCGAGCCATCCAGCAACGGAACAAGAACAGGAAAGACACAAGGTTCCTGACTTCATCGAGTCATGGGAGACGTACAAGAACTATACCAACCACCACAGACCTTTTCCAGGTCACGCCAACCGCCGAGCAACCCTTGACGTTCTCCGATCCAGGGTCCCGGCATCCCGAGTCCAGGAGGACGACGACCCAGACCAAACCACGATTTTCACCGATGGATACCGACTAGAGATCGACCAGCGAGGAATCCTGGGCCATGGGGCCAGTGGCTACGTCTATCCTGGCATTTTGTCTTCTCTAAATCTCAGAGAAACCCAGAATGTCGCCATCAAGGTCTCGCACCGTCCCCATCTACTGTGGGAGGCTCAGCTAATGGACCTCATCCACGGCGATCACCTGCTCCGCTCCCTGGAGACGGTAACCATTCCCCAACCAGAGGATGACAAGGCCGCAGATGGGCTGGTCTACGCGATGATCATGCCACGCATGCAGGGAAATCTGCATTCGTGGGCGGCCGGATTGTCGTCGCGCGAGGAGCCAGGGCAGCGGACCCGCTCCGCTATGCTGCAGATGTGGGAAGGGCTAGTCCAGCTCCATGCACAGGGCTTTGCGCATCGCGATGTGAAGCTCGCGAATATGGTGTATAGATGGAATGAGACGGGGGACATGCACGTTCTCCTCTCGGATCTGGACCACGCTACCCCCGCTCGAGAGGTGAGAGGCAGTGCGGGGACTTTGGGGTATTTATCTCAAGGTAAGCCATTGGAGTAAGGAATCTGACGTTGTACTGACGCGGGAGCAGAGGTTTTACTAAACCAAAGACACGATCCCATGAGCTCGGATGTCTTTGCCATGGCGATGTCGTTCTTGGGGTTGGTCTCCAGCCGGATGTCGTCTGATCGGGACTTTCGCATGCTGGTGTGGAAGAGTGTAGTTGATGCTGCGAAACAGTCGAAGATAGAAACCACTCTGCTTGAAATGTTTGCTAACGGTTTATCCGTGCGGCAGGCGGGACTATTAGCAAAAGCGCTGTGCGAGGAAGAGGGGGAGGACGATGGCAGGTGGATGCGGCGTATCACGGCCAAGGAGTTTCTTGGTGAGTTGCGAGGGATGATGGACAGTGGGTTGTGGTGATACTTGTAGTGTGTTCTATGCCAGTCTTCCCAATATCACCTTCCAGATCCCTATACTAGGTACCCAGAAATGGACATAACTACGGTTACTGTCTGTGTTGTTTGCATGAATCTACGGTACTGTACAGTACTTAACCCATACTTGCCGTGTGGTTCATCCACTCACGCCTCTTCCACCACATTCTTTTCTCCCCATCTGTTGGCAAATATTCCTGGCATCGAAGACACCATTCATTGCTTCTTCCACAACAGCCTTCTAGGACACACAACCATGGATTTCTTTTCTTTATTACTGTCGCTGCTGGAGTTCTGATACTTGAACACACGGAAAAACAAACAGCCGATTGACTAGACACAGCCTCGTGGACTAGATTACCCCGCCCCCGCCAACTATGGCTGTGATACACATACCCCTCAGGCGATTCGGAGCCCATTGCTGACATTCAGTATGGACCCCTTAAGCGCCTTCTCCCTCGCATGCAACATTCTTCAAGTCATTGAGCTTGGTCAGAAAACCCTGACCCTGACCTTGAACTACCGCAAAGCCAGCACGGGCGAACCCCGCGAGCACGAGGATCTGCAGGGAGTGCTGCAATGCCTGATCAGTTTGAATGTCGACTTACACGCCTCGATCCCAGATTCTACCGACCCAGACAGTCTCACTCCGGCGTTGGCTCGGTTGCAGCAGGCTAACGAAGAGTGCCTTCGTCTGTCGATCGAGTTCGTAGACTTGCTGAACAAGCTGAAGCTCCGCACCCCACATGCATTGCTAGAGTCCATCCGGGCGAGCATCAAGACGCTCTGGAATCGCGACCGCATGGAAGCCATGTCTAAGGCTGTGGGTCGGGCTCGGGAGAATCTCAACACCGCACTGCTCTTCTACCTCAAGTATGTCCCTGGCCGATGCTTTACTGTCGTGTCACTAAGTGCGTGGTAGAGATACCCAAGCCACCGTGGCGGGCCAGGATCAGATTCTCCAGTCTACGGCTCAGCTAGAGGACAACGTCTTATCTGCACTGGAGGAACGTTGTGCGCTGATCCGAGCGGATGTACGCCAGGTTCTGGAGCAGGTGCAGGCAACCGGCATGAACCAAGCGGCAGAAACTCAGCTTCTCGTCTCGCATCGGCATCAGCTTGACTGCCTTCAACATCAGATTCATGGCATTCTCAATCGACAAGAGCATCTCAGGAACCTGGATGAGCAAAGAAGACTGGCAGATACCCACCAACTGTTCTTGGCTAGCATCCAGTTTCCGCAAATGCAGGAACGTGCACAACAGATTCGAACTGCGCACGAAAAGACCTACCGATGGGTCCTGCAGCCACAACATCCGAGCTCGGTTGTGGCTTGGCTATCTGCTCCCACGGACACCGAACCGATTTACTGGATCTCCGGTAAGCCGGGCGCGGGAAAGTCGACCCTAATGCGCTACCTGGACCAAAATCTGGATTACGAGGAGCATATGCTTCCCTGGGCAAGTGGGTTCACAGTGATACGAGCTTCATATTACTTCTGGAATGCAGGGAATGCGCTACAGAAGTCCTTCGAAGGACTCGTGCGGTCCTTGCTTGCCCAGATACTCGAACAGCAGCCTGAGCTCATAGCTCGCATCACGACACTTGGACCAAAGTACAATCCCCGAACTTGGGGCTCGAGTCATGTGGAATGGACCCAGTCTGAGCGAATGAGTCTACTTCATCTGTGCATTGGCGCTCTGCAAGACCGCTACAAAATCCTTCTTCTTATCGACGGTCTGGATGAATATGAAGGCACTGACGAGTTGCGACGGGATGTAATCCGAAGTCTGACTGGGTTGAACGGAATGGCGAACGTGAAGATATGTCTGTCAAGCCGGCCATGGAACGTATTTCGAGATGCCTTCAACAGCACACCGCAACTGCGATTAGAGGACCTTACTTATCAGGATATCAGCACATATATCAAGACCGAGCTTACCAAATCCCCCCGCTTTCGATATCTTCACCTTCGCCAGAAAGCCGAGGCAGACAGATTAATCTTGGCGATGACTGAAAAGGCTGCTGGAGTCTTCTTATGGGTCCGGCTCGTGGTGCGCGACCTGCTTGAAGCTCTCCAGGATGGCGATAATATGGCTGCCCTGTCGCGAAAGCTCAACGGCATCCCCGCTGACCTGGATGAATACTTCCGTAGGATGATTGATTCGATCCCTCCCCTGCACAGGAGAGAAGCGTCGAAAATGATCCAGATTGCATTACATGAGGAGACCGCGTTCACCGCACTCCACCCGCTGCGGATGCTTGATCTCTTGTTCATTGACGAACCTGTCCTTGACTTTGCGGACACAAGCCCGTCGAACTATCCCATATTGGATCTGGCTGATCGTGAAGGACTTGCCTTCATGCTGGACTCCACGTACCGTAGGATCAACAGTCGATGTATGGGCCTGCTGGAGTGCGTATTTGATCTGGAGTTTTCTGATTTTCTTGACCTTACCACTCCGGATTACTTGGAGACCTACGATGGTCATCAATTCAATTCTGCGCTTTGTACACAGGTTGCGGAGTCGGCAGAGATAGGACACACATTTATGCTAACCATCAGCTTCATACATCGCAGCTGCCGGGACTTCCTTCGGTCGCCTGAGATTCAGGAATTACTGCATCAATACACCGGCGGGCCCTTTGACGCAAGGCGGTACCTAGTCAACGCCAGGATCCACCAACTTCAAGCCCTGATGGTTGTTGGAAGTATCCGGGAGTTGACCTTTGGCATTGCTAGTTACCTGGCGTGCGCATTAGCAGTGCCCGGATGGAGGGAATCCGCCCCGGCCATCAGAGCAGCCCAGATGCTGGACCCAGTCATGGAAGCTCTCCTATCAGCGAGTAACCACGACAGTAGCATGGATGTCGGCTGGTACATCGGCAGGTTGGCAGGCAAATGGGCGGACGAACAAAGCTGTTTCCTGACCCTCGCCATCGACTTTGACTTGCGGGGCTTCGTCAGGGCGTGTCTGGGTCCAGCGCAAATCCGCAACAAAGCTGGCCGGCCGATCCTGGACCATGTTCTCCGACCGGAATTCTGCCGGCGCCGTGGCTCCCTGGGTATTGGATACTCATTGGTTAGCCCCGAGCTTGTGCGCCTCGTGCTCGACAACGGAGGCAACCCCAACGAATACTACCGAGGAGGGACCGTCTGGGCACGATTCCTCGCCTGGACCGCAGGCTGTTTGGTTGATTGTCTCATCGCTGACGCCGAGATGATACAAGCCCACGTCGAATCCATTGCACTGCTGCTGCAGCACGGTGCAACACTCGTCATTCCGCACTCCTGGCTTGCAGGCAGCAGTCCCAGCTGGGCCAAGGTCATGACCCACCCAGACTCGGGCCTGCAGGAGGGCGATCGATTCCGTCGCCAGACATCACCCGTCTCAGCCTCCCCTCCCACGGCTTCCAGCGTGGACCAGCCATGCTATGCAGTGGTAGACCTCCTGGAAGCGTTCCGGCCATGGTTCGGAGGGGAGATCGACCGGCTGATTGCTCTCGCGCAACGCTCTGCAGCCGCATCTGTCCTGGCGCAGGGTATCAGGACCCTGCCTCTTCGACCTAGGACCGAGCATCTGCGACCGGGAGTAGAATCTGTATAGTGTGCTGGTTAGCCAGTCGAGCTGTTGTGTCGTCCACGCAAAGTCAGGTTTCTTCTCGTATGGGGGTTTGAAACTGATCTGGTATATGTATAGCTGCGATGCTGGGGAATACCTGAACCATCCGCGGCAGAGGTCAACGGAGAGACTCCTATGGCGTCAAGCATGATCAGAACGGCCAACTATGGATGGAAATATACTTGGAGGTGAGGATGTGTGACATAATCTGGATTCGAGTATAGATCAATGCGGCGAGGACAGATGAAGATAGGTGAAGCTTGATGCAGCAAAAGGAATATTGCTTAGGAAGGTAGGTCGAGTCAAAAGTGTAAGCCAAAGGACATCCAACAAAACACGCTCAATCTATCCACAAGAACTAATAGGTATACTGTCTCATAGCAAAGGTAGCAAAGCCCAGGCTCTGCTTCCTGGATGATTGTGATGCGATCTATCATCCCTGAAACACAAAGTCGAGAATCCCCAGCGGCGATCCAGCAGGAAGATGAACCTCCCTCAAGTCAAAGCGACCATCGGCCTGCTTGATCACATCCGTCCAGTCTTGTGTGGTTCGTTCTTTCGAGTTACACGCCACGTGCATCTGCAGATCCATGGCCGCGACCGATTTCCTGACCGGCAATGGAATCGCCAGCTTGTTCTGGGCATCGTCATACTCCGCCGGCACCACGAAATCAAAGACGAGCAGATGATTCCCCGGCTTCAGCACTCCCAGCAGGTTCCGGACAATCTGCCGCACATACTTGTCGGACCAGTCATGCAGGACCGACTTGAGCAGGAAGACATCCGCGGGACAACTCTGCGGCTCAAAGAAATTGTGTGTCTGGAACGTGATGCGGGATGCATACGGCGTGGAGCTGATATTCGCCTCAAAGGCCGACTGGGCCGAGGCGAGATCCTGGACGATCAGATTGAGCTTGGGATAGTGTTCAGCGAGGATGACGCTGATATGTCCTGCCGACCCTCCAAGCTATACTGCGTTAGCACCGCCAACATATAGCTTCACTCTTTCCCCTGAACCACTGGCAACAGCAAGAACTTACATCCACAACAGTAGCCCCCTCCCCCAACCCACCCCAGTCAAACCGCCTCAACACCCCCTCCGTCATCACCCCACTCGTCTGGCGTAGTCCCTGCATCGCCTCCGCAAACCGCTTCGCGCGAAACCCCCTCGGCTGCTCCGGCAACCGCTCAAACGTCTCCAAAAACTCCCACAGATCCGTACCCCGCCGCCGCCCATCATGATCCGTCGCCAGTGGGATCGCGCACGCCGTGATCTCCTCCGGCACCGCCGCCCCATGCCGCCCCACAAACCACCGCTTCAACGCCTCCACCCCCACCGTCGCGGCGGGCCGCACATCCTCCAGATTATGCGCGAGGAAGGCCCGCGCATAGGGATAGCGCGCCATGTGCGCGGACGCGGCGGTGTGCACGACCCGCTCCCCTTCTTCGGCGAAGACGAAGATGGTGAAGGCGAGCCGGAGGAAGCGGCGCACGATCGGTTCGGGGAGGTCGGTGAAGCGGGCGATGTCGGCGTAGCTGGCGGAGCCGTGGAGGGGTACTGCGTTCCAGAGGTTGAAGGTGTTGAAGACGTCGAAGGTGAGGAGGGCGTGGTTTGGCTTTTTGGGTTAGGATCGATATGCCTATGCTATCTGATAGAGGGGGGGAGCCGGGGGGGGGCAAGGGGACTTACAAACATGCTCTGTTGGAACCAGAAGTCGCTGGATCCTGTCACTAAATGGTGCAGGGTTTCAAGAGTCTCTAGGAGCTTCATGCGAGCATCCTGGATTTTGGGGTTTGGGGGCATGGAGGCTGGCGCATCTACTGCGAAGGATGGCTGCGGTTGCCCCGCGGCGTTGAGCTGACCGGCGAGAGAGTGGGTGAGGTCGGCGATGGTCGCGCCCAGGCTCTCGAGGCTGGGTTGTGTTGAGCCCATGGTTTCTCTGCGGTTGATCGAGAGTCAGTGAAGATTGGGGTTGGAGATGCTTGTCTGGATTCTAGGATCTTGGAGAAAAAGAAGAGAACCGCCTTATATAGTCATCTCGCAACACCCTCCGAGGCAGCTTGACCCACTACTGGATAAGATAGACCATGGCATTGGAATCAGGATTCCTGTCAGCTATGGATGATCCTCAGATTCAATTTGGGTAACCAATTCGCAGCAGCTGAGGCTTGATTCCTCGCCGAGCCTCTTCGTACGTCCCGCGCTATGGATCGATTTGTACACGAGCACACGGGTTAAGCGACACTTAGCGCTCCAATCGCTGCGGCTTAGCCCGCCGCCAGCCCGCAGGGCACAGGCCCACGCGGCTGACGCAGGTCCGTGCAGCCAGCTGTACTGTAGGTACGTATATGTATACGTTGTTGTGAGAATGATGACTTAGTATGTAGATCAGCTGCAGCTTCAAGGTTACTGTATTGGGTATCCACATCGGTGACTCGGGAGACAGTCCCAGCTACTTTTTGAGGCATAGCCCTAAAACCCCCGGCCCATGCTCTGGCCCTCATCCATGATAAGTACCATCTGCCCTGAGTCCTAACTAAGTTGGAAAGTTACTTAGCGCTTTGCAAAAAATGAAAAGTCAATAAATAAAAAGGAGAAAGAAAAATTAGAATAATAAAAATAAGTAGTCTTCAGGCATCATACTACACGATCCCATGGATAAATTGAAGGCATACACAGACTACTACATAGCTCGGGCGGCTTACCACCCGCCAAGTACATACATTGATAGTTCCTCACAGATAGCCTCACATAGTCACACCTCCTTGACAGGTCATTTGTTTATCCCGTGTCTCGGGTGATGGCAGAGAGGCATTTATTCCCCTTCTTTTCTACATAGTCCAACTGTAAAAGACATTCCAGTTTTATATTATAGTTTCTCCTTTCTCTCGTATTTTCCGGCTGGTGCTTTTCTGCTGTCCATTGTTGTGAATATCACCGAGGGAACTCGTCAGAAACGGGTCTAACCAGACAACCAGTAGAAGGGTTTGCACGGTGAAGAGTGAATCATATACTGTATGTGCTATTTTTACGGAAACAGTATACATCGACCTTTGAGAAATATCTTTGTCACCGTCGCCAACAAAGACGGCGGCTCGATCGAATTCGGCTCACCACCTTGGACTACCAGCCGCAGCGTCGCTTTTGATGTCTAGCTAATCATGCAAGACTAGTATCTTAACTGGGTAACTAGTACTAACTATTGATTTCTAGTCACAAGCTGTGTACAAAACTATCCTATGCGGTGACTGCACTCTCCCAGCTTAGACAGTGTATACGAGATTTACCCTCGGGCAAGCAAACCCGCGAAGCCGTGTTCTTTTTTCCCTTTTCTTTCCAGTGCCTTTGTCAAATCTTCATTGCTGTATCAGCACAATGAATGATTGACCGACCCCTGTTTCCATGTCATTTTAAAAGCGCTGCTGTTCCTCTGCATCCTCTGCGGTGTGTTTCTCCCAACAATATTCCTCCAAACAACCCTAATCTTCTTCTACCTCGGCATTTTTCACTACGGACCCACGTACCTTATCTTCCAATCAAAACACGATGGCAGCCAAATCGCCCAAGGACAATGTCGGCCTCGACTTTCAGTTCTGGGCCAACTTGAAATACAGTGGCCGCGGGTTCGATGACCAGGCGGACTGGGGTAAGTTGTTCACTGCAGTGCTGAACGGACCTGTGGCTAAATTCACCCTTCTCTAGAGGACTTTCAGATGTGCTTCTCTGCCTCTACCTCCGGGCCCGGCACACCGCTACGTCCAGGCCTCAGGGTCAGCCAAATCGGTCATTCCGGAAGTCCGGGCCCTCTCGCGGTGGCTGCGGTAGGGTTCGCCGTTCAGGACGAGGCCACCCTTCGCGAGACGGAGTTCGACATCCTGATCATCGTTCCGCCTCCGTCTCCGGACGACCCGCAAGAGAGGTCCGAGGAAACCGTTGTCCATCGCTACCTCGATCTCTACAAGAAGCAGGCCTGGGTGGAACTCCTCGGAGGGCTGGAAGCAGCCTGTCGACCGGTCTTCACGGCGATCAAGACGGACGAGGCCAGAGACACTTTCGAGGCCGAATTAACACACGGCTCCCGGCTTTTCCAGCTGGTTCCGGGGCCGGACGCAGACACGCCCGGATTCGAACCGTTTCAGCCGGAGCTCGTGAGACTCGACTGGGGCCTGGTCAAGGAGGATGTCCAAGACGTTCCGGTCTTCGCCTTGTCGGACGTCGAGCGGTTCCGCTCGTTGACGAATCAGGTCCACGAAGTCACTATCAACGGGCGGGCCTATGTCTACAAGCTTGCCAGAGATCCGCAATTTGTCCGGGAGATCTCGATGTTGCGGAAGCTGGAAGCGTTGCGCAGGAAAGGACACACCACGCTCCGGGCCCCGAGGCTGGAAGGGCTCATCGGCCTGGATACGATCTTCGAAGGGATTCTCATGACGTGCATCCCGTCCTCCCGCAGTCTGGATCGTCTGATTCGAGATGATGGCGAGATGAGCCTCGCCGACCGTCAGAAGTGGTATGACCAGGTCTCCGCGGCCGTGCAGACTCTGCATCAGGAGGGTCTCTGCTGGGGAGATGTCAAGGCGGCAAATGTGGTGATCGATGGCGTAGGCGACGCCTGGCTGATCGATTTCGAAGGCGGCGCCAGCTGGGGCTGGATCGACAAGAAGTTGAAAGATACCATGGCTGGAGACTTGCAAGGCTTGAGCAATCTTCACGAGGTATTGGGCCTGAGAGCCTCCTGACTCGGTGCTGTGCTGCGGTCCTCCGCATTCGAGAAGTACTTCTCTTGTTTCCCGTGCTTTGTTTCAGCTTTTCTTCTGTCTTGGCTAAATCTGTACCAACTCCCCTGTCATTTGTTTTCTCGTCTCTCTCTCTCTCTCTTTTTTTCGATTCACTCACTTGCTTTCGGTTCCAATTCAGTGCGCTTTTAGCCTACCTCTCGGGAAACATTACCGTACTCATCTCAATCAAAGATATAATTGCTATGGGCGTCGCCAACAGACCTCCCTTGAAGAAAATAGAAGAAAAATTCACCAAGATCAAAAACACCACCGTTCATGCCGGTTCTACCATTTGATGCGCATGTCCCGGCTCTGCCTGCTATTCTTGATTGGGGATTATCTCAACCCAAGCAGTCGGGGCATATTTAGCTACCGGTGTCTGTTAGCCATTCGGAATCCGAAATGTTCCATATTATGGTCTGGATCCTTCTTTTTTTTTTTTTTTTGAAGTTCCTGTATCTGGTTGTTCTTGGCTTGCTGGGGAAAGGTGCCAGTTAAACTCTGAATTGTTAAGCCGAGTGTAAACTTCTGGCCGCGTTGCAAGCCACACGCCAGGAGGTTAGTACATATAGTTGGATGGGTCAACACCACCAAAGCCTTACTCTTGTTTTTGCTTAATAACTTCGAATCTAACTAGATCCCAATCCTATGACTACCATTTCGCTCATTGTAGCCTGTCTCAGAGGGAAATCCAGCACATACGACCACGAGGTGTGGAAGATAGGGCTTCCCGAAGCTTTAGCTTAGTCGATACCGAATATAGATCCTTTTTATATGTTAAAGTCCTATCATTCCTTACGACCTTGTCACTACGAATTATAGAAGCAGTTCCAAAGAATATTCTATCTTCTTCTCATCATTATTATAATGAGCCAAAGGATACTGTAATCTATAGAAGGGTTGATGTAAGTTGTAAACCTAAATAGAACAGTCTAGATTATACACAACTCTTCTCTAGATATTTCTACGCAAAGCAGAAATGTAGCCTCGATTCTACCAAGTATACCTATACGATTGTTAGACCAAATCGCTGCATGGTTCCAATGTTGATTAAGCTTTTTATCTTCCTGTCTACTTCAAACATATCATTTAACTTACTCAGAAACTCTGTCCAGTCTTGATTCAGCTCTTTGAGCCATGCATTATCTATTAGGCTAAGGACAGCGTGATGTAAACCCTAATGAAGGATAAATGTTATAAGAAGCCTGCCAGCCAGAACTGCCAGTCCTACCAACCCAGCCAGCCCGCACCTTGACAATCAGGTCAAGGCACTCGAGATTCACTTCTTGTTACTATATTCATCCTATTGCTGTATCCAAGTCCCGATCCACATTATCATTCTTTGTTCTCAGGCTTCCTATCTTCATGTATGGAATCCTCCTACATACACATCATGATGAACTTAATATATCTATTCTGGATGATCCCCACTTGCAAGGTTGCGCGATTACCACCGTTCCTCATCATCCTTCTACCGATGCCTTGAGGTTAAGCTATCCCAGTCAGTATGCGGATTGCTTGTTGTATCTTGTCCGATGTGGTCTCGATCTACAGAACAATGCCCAGTGTTAACATCGCTCTTGCTGCCAGACACCGAATAAGTGGAGGGCTATGCGTAAGACTTACACAGTCAGGACGGAACGGGCTAAAGTGATCACAAGGAATCTCCAGGACTGTTAAGGGGGTGCCCGTTAGGCTTTCCCACTGTTGCTGGCTGTCTCGACGGAAGCAAGGGTCACTCAGCCAAGGGTAAGAGACACCACACAGTCGGTCCGTGTCGAGGGGCTCGCGGCAGCTGATCAGGACGCATGCTAGCGGTCGTAGCGCCCCGTCTTCGTCGGCGACGGGCCCCGCCGGGTGATAATTCTCCAAGAGATCGGCATGTGCGCGGAAGTTGGCCTGGATTTCCTGCTGAGTCTGACGAGCCTGCTCGGACTGAAGCAGTGCTCGTCCCCCCCCTGGACAAAGGACATAGTCGATCACGGGGGCAGGAAGAGCTTGATGGGCCACAGGGGCTGGAGAGTCGATCATCACGACCCCCTTCACCGGTCTCTTGCGCCGACAAAGTTGACGTGCCGCCTCGAAGGCGAGGACACCGCCAAATGACCAACCTGGATGTTTTCTTTGTGAGAAAGCCTCCCTCGGTTTGCTTGTACTGGGGGGGAAACGACTTACCGCCCAAAATGACATCAGAGCTGGTCGTGGCCAGGCCGGTGTGCTCGATGTACAGGGACGCCAGAGCCTGCAATGTCATGGGCCGCTCGCAGTCGGCAAACGGCCAGCTGGGGCTTGCGATGCCGTACACCTTGTGGCGTGTAAGCCCGGAGAGCCGCCCATACATCCCACACATTCCACTTCCGTCGTGGAACAGATAGATCTCGCTGCCAGATGATGGCATTTCGTGAGATAATACGCCGTCATGTAAGAGTTTGCCGAGGCGGGGATCTTCTCGGTGTATGTGTGGTATGTCCTTTCCACGTGGAGGCGGCCGGTGGCTTGGGCTCACGGCGCAGAGCTCCCCTAGCCGACGGGAAGTGAGGCCGGAAAAACCGTCGTGGAAATCGTCAGGGAGAGTCAATCCCAGTCGGGTCCGGATCTCGTGAGCCAACTCAATGGACAGGAGAGAATCGACGCCCAACAGGGAGAGGGGCTGTTCTTTCTCACCGTCCCGTGGCTCAAGGCCACAAACCTCGACAAACAAGTCCCGGAGAGAGGCAGAGGGCTGAATGGGGGTCTGAGCTGGTGTCTGTGCGCCCCCAGACGAAGGAGTTCCTATGACTGTTTCCTCTGCATCCGTTAACATACTCACCTGAGCTACCACGTCTGACACTGTGCGGCACTGCTCCAAGTTCAAGCCCTCCACGCCTTTCATGCTTCGGAATCGTTGCTGGAGCACTACTGCTAGTTCCATCATCAACAAGCTGTCGATTCCCATTTCCGCAAGCGTCCGGCTGTGAGGAATGTCTGGCGCAGTCTCGCATAATTGGGCGAGAATGTTGCAAACCACAGTCGACGCAGCTGAGGATGCCGGGGCTAGTGAGTCTGTCTCCAGCCCACTGCGTGTCTTCAGATCTCGAGGTAGCGATGCCCGCGTCGTCCCCGAACGAGCGAGGCCACGGGACAAGAGGGCCTGGAACGATGACAGCTTGATCTTTTGGAAGCGTATTCCTTCCACATACGCAATGACGCGATTTGTCTCGTCAAGTGCATATGAGTCAGCCAGAAACGCGTAGCCCACATCCACAACAGTACAGTAAACTTGCAGAGGTTGACCCCGCAAATGGATTGAATTGTGGCAGATCATCCCCTCCTGAGCAGAAACACAAATACAGGCAACGTCCGAGTCGACAGCGGCGTTGGCCACAAATCCAGCCGCGTGGAGAAGGGTATCTACAAGCTCAGGAGGAGAGATGAAGAGCGCTGTCGGCGCGGACGATACGGCAGGTAGACGGAATGTCCCGTAGCCGTCTCGATCTGCGTGTGAGATGTTAAAATCCTGGATAGTGAGGAAGGGAGCCGTGTAGCGAACCACGCGAGGAAATATGAGCTCATAGAAAGTCCTTGAGGAGAATGACTCGGTGGGGCTCGTGGATGCGCCACTGATAGCTCGACGCATTCGCTCCACTCTCGCCAATTTTTGGACCAAGATGTCTTCGGTCTCTTGTGCCTGCTGGGATCCTAGAGATCTGATACTTCCCGTACAAAAAACAGTCTTCGTCGGCGATCTGCAAGAGAAGAGCTGGAGCTGTTGCGGCGGACGGGCTGCCTCCAGCTCAGTGCAAATGACGACTGGATTCGCCTCGTTGCCACTGGAGGCACACACAAGTGGCTTGTCGAACTTCATGTCTTTGAGCAGATATGCTGTTGTGTCGGAACAAGAATCTCGAGTTGATGCCAGCGCTTGGAGTACAACTTCCATGTAGACGGAGGCCGGGCATAGGGGCACGCCTCCCACTGAATGCGCTGCAGCAAATGGTTCAATCTGCTTTGCATATGTTTCAAAGACCTGCTCCGAGAAGCCCGCAATCTCTTTTCCACGGCTCGGTGATATAAAGGCATAGCAGGGTCGAGATGACCCCTCGGCTTCCTGACCGGCAGACGCCACGCTCAGAGATGGCCGTTCGATGAAGGGGAGCAGATACTGCTTGGACCTGAGGGGTGTGTGTGGAAGGGACCTGACAAACCTCGCTGAACTTCCATCGTAGACGGCACGCCAGTTTACAGGGTAGTCGTGGAGGAACAGCGTTCGCAGAGCACCGGTAAGCGTGGCCCAGGAAGGGTGTCGTGGGTGCTGGCTCGCCACAAATGTGTATGACCCATTCCTTGGGGCGAGGACAACCTTGAACATGGGTTCCGCTGAACAGCACACCCCAGTCAGCCATCGTGCAGGGCGAGGATTAGTGGATCGAGAGCTTACTGGAGGGCGAAGGGCCAATTTCAACCACAGTGAGGCGCTCGTTGCCCGCCCACTTTTGGATGTCACTAATCAGAGCACTGAACCGGACAGGGTGTCGAGCATGATCCACAAAGTATCCCGGCTTCAGCCTCTCCCCGGGCTGAAGCACTCGTCCGTACAGACTAGATCCCATCTGGATAGAGGGCGGCCTGGTGACCACCTCCGAGACTAGCAGTGAAAAGTCGTCTAGGATCTGCTCCACTGCAGACGAGTGAAAGCCGAGGGGGACCTCGAGCATCTTGTGTCGAATCCCTTGTTCCCGACAGTATGTGGTTAACCTAGATAGACTGCCTATGGGCCCAGCCACCACGCTATCATCGGGCGAATTGTAGCAGCAGATAGTGAGACCCTCAAGATCCGTTGGGCGGTTCAAAACCAGCTGTTCGAGAGTGGCAGGTGGTAATCGACATGCCACCATGCCTGTTGAACCCAGAGCACACTTGCGGGCCATAAGTCGGGCACGATGAGCTAAGAGGCTCAGAGCCGTACTGAGACCTAACTGTCCAGCCTCAACAGAGGCAGCATACTCTCCGATACTGGAGGGTCTCTGCAATTAGTCATAAAACAAGCTCACTGGCAATGTAGGCTCGCTCACCTGTGACCTACCACCAGATCTGGTTTCACACACCAGGCCTGAAACATCCTGGCTAGAGCATATTCATAGACAAAGCATGCGCACTGAGAGATAATGACCGCCTCTTCGCCGGAAGCTGGCTGTGTGCCCATGAGAAAAGGGGTAACGGGGAAGAACCCACTCTCGGTCAAGATAGCATCACACCGGCTTGTTGCATCGCGGAAGGTGGGCACTGTGGCAAGAAGCTCAAGACCCATTCCGGCATAGACTGCTCCCTGCCCTGAATATACAAAAACAGTTTTACCAGGCTCTCTGTGCTTTCCGAGGTCGCTCATGGCTACCAGAGGTTGTTCCAACTCCCGAGCCAACTCTTGGCGGTTTTGGACAATGATTGATGCTCTATACGCGGACTGTTGTTGACGTCTGGCGTTGACAGTGTAGCAGAAGTCCTCTAGCCGCAGATCGGGCTGTTTGAGGAGACATTCGAGGTAGCTAGATTGAATCGCCTCAAGGGCCTCCGCGGTTCGTGCACTGAGATTACACACATGGTGGGACCTCGTCTGCTGGGTGAAGGTTGTTGGTTGCATGAACTCTTCCACGATGAGCGCGCAGTTGGATCCCGCGGCACCGAAGTTATTGAGTAATGCACGGCGAGGCCCTGAGCGCTTGGTCCAGTCTGTCAACTTGGTAGGGATAATCCACGCATCTTCTAAGAGCGGCTGCAAGCGGGGATTGATTTTGTTGAAGGAGGCCTGAGGAGGAACCTTGTGCTTTTCCAGCATCAATAACAGCTTCGCGAGTCCGGCAACACCAGAGGCGGCTTCCGCATGCCCGATATTACCTTTCAATGAACAGAGATAGCGGGGGCTGGTGGATGGCCTTGACCCAAACACAGCGCGCAAACTGGAAGCTTCTGCATAGTCACCAGCTTGTGTCCCGGTGCCGTGCGCCTCTACAAGGTCAATGTCTGCGGGGGTGAGTCGGCTGGACCGAAGCACGTCTCGAAAGAGGGCTGCTTGGGTCGCTGCATCAGGATGGGTGATGGACTTCGCCGTGCCACACTGGTTGATGCCAATGCCGCGAATGACGCCGTAGATGTGGTCGTCCTCCTCCATTGCATCAGCAAGCTTTTTCAAGACGACCATTCCACATCCCTCGGCTCGACAATATCCATCTGCCGCTTCATCGAATGGTTTACACTGCCCACTGAGGCTGAGAAAATGGGCTCTAGCAAGTCCACAGTACATCTATTCCGAGATCAATGATGGCACCCAGCACCGGGACTGATACTTACATCTGGACTGCTAATGATGTTGACGCCCCCAGCCAGCGCTGCCCTGCACTCACCACGTTGCAGTGCCATGCACGCATGGTGTAGAGCCACTAGCGACGAAGAGCACGCTGTGTCGATCACAATCGAGGGGCCATTCATCTTGAATGCATACGATATACGACCACTTAAGAACGCTCTCAAGGTTCCTGCTTGCTCTGGTCAACGCAAGAAGCCATGGCCGGCGGTGGGGGGGAGGGGGTAAAATTTACCGGGACTATAGTAAATATCGAGCTGGGTCCGAAGGTTGTCGACGTAGTCTCCCGTCGCGACTCCCACGTAGACACCGAATGTCTCTTTCTGATAGCTAGGGCTGGACCCCGGGGCGTAGCCTGCGTCGTCGAGCGCCTCCACCGCCGCATGCAACAGCAGTCGCTGTTGGGGGTCCATGGATTTCGCTTCTCGGGGTGAGATATTGAAGTGCGGAGCGTCAAATTCGAAGGGATTTTTTATGAAATTGCCGAAAGATGGGACTCCTTGACGACTGGACAAGTCAAACCGATCTGACGGTATCTGCACCGCACTGTCAGCGCGCACGTCTGATATG
The DNA here is from genome assembly GCF_003184765.1 of Aspergillus aculeatinus CBS 121060. Taxonomy (NCBI): domain Eukaryota; kingdom Fungi; phylum Ascomycota; class Eurotiomycetes; order Eurotiales; family Aspergillaceae; genus Aspergillus; species Aspergillus aculeatinus. Next base: position 47,392 of record NW_020291540.1, on the reverse strand, counting down.
TGGTCCAACCCAGGATTATCTTTTCTTACCTGGCCCATCGTGCTTCTGCCGCTCTCCAACAACTCCCAGAACTCTTCGAGTCCCTTTGCGCCAGGATAGTTGACGGACGTCCCAACAACAGCGATATCATCCATGGAGGGTTCGGTAAGAGATGAAACCCAGCTTTGCCTAACCTCCAGACGGGGGTGAGCCAGTAAATTGTTGGAAACATGAATAAGGGACTTGGAGCCTGGTCCAATGCCCAGGACACGATATCTGGCTTCGGAGTCTCGGTTCAGGGACCGAGTGAAGTAGCTTTCTAAGTGAGCTTCTGTCTCACGCCAGTCCACCGCATCTAGAAAGATTTTCTGAAGGATTGCTTCGACTAGGGAGACAGAATGCAATTGTGGCTCTGATGCCCATCGCAAGGGCACGTGCAGGTCGTTCCAACTGGGTAATGTGATCCCCCTGGTCTCGACATCATGCACAATGACGCGCCTCACGTTGTCCATCTCTTCCCCGTAGTGATACATGGCGTGAACATTTGCCCATCGACATTGAATCGACTCTCGAGCAAGCAACCCATTGAATCCCTCCAGCGTGACGCCATCCCCGCTCACCGATATGCTGTCATGGAAAATGGCGGTAACCCGGACTTCGGGCCTTTCATGCTGTGTGGCCTTGGAGATCGTCTTATCAGTTTGGCTGACCTCAGACTCGTAGTGGCGTTTCTAACATACCTGCTCATTGTACGATGAAAGTTTCTCTTCTATGCTCTCCAACGGGTAGTCGAAGATACTCATCACACACGGCCTGGACCTCCAGTTTGACCCCAACTGCTGGTGGCAGTGGAGAGATGCCCGGACTCCGATCCAAAAGGCGAGACGAAACCCCTCGACAGCCGCATCAATGAAATCCTCCGAGCTGAATGACCAGAACGATGCTGCAAGAATAGCCGCAACGAGTCCGGTGCACACACCATCAACCTCAGAATTCGGTGGGTGCCATGTACCGATTGGAAGAGAACGAGCTCTAAAATTTGACGGCCGTAGAGAGTGATATTCTGCAGCACAGGGTGCGACTGGAACTCCTGGGAGGGTTGGATCAACGCTTCGGAGTGGTTCAAAGCGTCCTGTAATCGGCCAAGGATGGACTGCTCTTCCAGGTTCAGGGCCTGCAGCTCCTCAAGGAAGGCCCCTTCGCACCGACTCAGGTAAGAATAAAATGCACTTTTCGCCGATTCTGATAGAAGTTGAATCAGTGGATTCTTCCCTGCAGGATGAATTGCATGTTTCATCGACCCTTGCCCCGCAAACAGTAATACATCGCCAGTAATTAGAGGTGACATTATCGGGGATTGAGTCAATCATGTATTCGCGGTCAAGCATCAGAGAAATCAGGGCATACCATTTGTAACCCTGACACGGCGGCTGATATGAAAAGGGAACGGGGCACTTGATGAGATTCATCATCCGGTCCTTTGGACTGGGCTTCATTCCATTCCCTTGCGATCACATACTCTGGTCCTCGCTTCCCAGTTCAGCTCCCCAAACGATACTTGAACGTTGCGGATATCTTCTACGTGTGCATCTGACTCTTGCACGATTGCAGACTACGAACAGGATGACGAAAGTCCCACGCTCTACCTTCAAACGTGCCGCATTCCGCGCTCTCCCTTCCAAGGGGGAGGCTGATGGAGAAGACGACCCATCGCACTCTATTCAGCTTCCGCCCACATATTGAGCTGGTCGCAGCCCTAATCCACCTGGCCCGACGTGCGCACGCGTTGCACCCGTCCCAGTCCAAAGTTCGAATGCTGCTATCCTCCTCGATCGCTGTCCTCCGTTACTGCAAGAACAAATTTCCATTTACAGTGCCAGAGACTCCCAATTTGGACCCGGAGACGGTCACACGGATGGGCTACGCGGAGGCAAAATGGGTATGTGAGAAGCTTCTGACAAGGGCGGCAGATCAATATTCCAGTGAGATTGAAGCCGTGGCTTTGCGCATTGGGCAGCTGAGCGGCCCTGAACGATCAAGCGGCGCCTGGAAGGTTGGCGAGCACATTCCAGCCCTGGTCCAGGCATGTTATCACAAGGGGGCATTTTCACATCTCGAAGGGGTAGGTCGACTTCCGTGACTTTCCCCCTACTGTCTGTCCCCATTGCACAACTGATATTCTCCTCACAGTCCCTGTCTTGGCTCCCTGTCGACCGTGCTGCGCGTTCGCTTATTGAAATTCTCTTTCATCAAGGACCCCTGGACACGATCATGCATCTCGAAAACCCCACACGACAGCCTGCCCACGATGTGGTCACCATCATGGCCGACCACCTATAGAAACATCCTTAGCGGGCTGGAACCGTCAGGTGGGGACTGTGGGGGCAAGCTCAGCCACATACTTCTGGCCATGAATGCAAATCGCATCACGGAGACGCTAGTCCTCGTCGGGCTCCCACGCGCCTTTCTTCAGCGATCCACACACCTTGTTAATCCAACGTTTCCGGCAGTCTTTGTTGGTCCGGCCCGGCAGTTCGGCGGCGATTCGATTCCAATCCTTGGTCTCGCCGGTACTCACGGTTGAGCGGATGAGCAGACGGTTAGGCCCCCAGTAAAATCTGGTGCCATCACATACTTTGACACCTTGCCTCCTTGTACAGAGTCTGGTCCTCTTTCTCAGTCCACCGCTTTGGTAAGCGGCGCTTAGGCTTATTCATGGCAGATATCGAGAGATATCGAGGCTTCATTTCTTGGTCTAGCGATGCAGGGAAGTCATGATGGTAGGACAAACTGAGTCTGACTCTCATGTCCGGTGCAAGACTTTCATAAATGCAAAGCATGTCGTAGCGGCGTCCATACCCTCGATGGCCTGGTGGCATTCTAAACCTAATCATGGCTGCACCGGCCTTCCTATTCTGTCACGTCCGCATCTTCACCGGGCGGATGGAGATCTCTCTGGGGAGTGTTCTGGTGGAGAATGGGATTATCACGGCCGTGTCAGATCAGGCTGAGATGCAACCGCCCAATGCCTCCACCATAGTCCTTTCTTGCTCAGGTCACACGCTATTTCCCGGTTTCATAGATGGCCACGTTCATGTGTGGCGACAGACCGCGCCGCTGCGGCAGTATCCGGGCTTCGGAGTGACCACCGTCTGCGACATGCACTTGGAGACGCAGTTCGTGCCGGAGCTGCGCCGTGCCGCGGCGGAGGACCCGGACGCTGCAGATTTCCGGACCGCCAGCCAGGCAGCAACCATCGCGGGGGGGCTAAGGTTCTGGATTTGAAGGCTCGATTCATGTTGCTGACTAGTCATTTTGGTTTTGGTGATTAGCTGGCCGGGAGTTCTGCTGAGTGCGCGCGACCAAGATGAGACGGTGCGTTGTTCCTGTTATCCATTCCCTTCAAGCCAATGTGGCAGCCCTAACCCGATGCAACCCCCCACCCTATACATATATAGACACACGCCCTTCTGGCCACATACTCCGGTGACCCTGGAAATTGTGCCCACTGCAAGTTCCATATCGGACATAAGGAGAGACGGAGAGGAATCCCAGGTCACGAAGGCACAATCAGTAGCATTTGAAGATATCCAGCGGCTTCTAAAAGTGCACTACTTGCGAACAAGAAGCCACGATGAAGCGATGGAGATTCTGTACCCGCCCGCAGGTAGGAATATCCCTCCGACACAAGAACCACGTCTGACAGCATGTGTGAATATAGGGAAAGATTCAGCAAAGACTCTATTCCTTGATCTCATGGAAAAGTCAAACTTGACACACAAGGGTATCCGGCGAATAACATCGTGTCTGAAATTTGAGGACACTCTCCAGTTTGTTGCCTTGCCGCAAATCACCAAGACTGAAGATGCCCAAGCAAGCGTGACCTCCAAGACAAGCTTAAAGAAGCGACAGACCATACAAAGCCATGGTGGACGAACAGACATGATAGAAGTGTTCAAATTGTTAGTCGGTGTCAAGAAGATACTAGAGATCATCGTGGACGACCTGAAAGAGCCCGCACAGAGCGACGACTGCATTGAATCCATTCTTTCTAACAGAGGAGTGGAGGTTTGGAACTGGAAAAAGATTGATATATGCTCTGAGGTTATTCGTTGCGCCGCGCCAGATGTCACAAAGTTGCATCTGTACTGGAGTGGAAAAAATGCAGTTCTCCGAGGCTGGAGCGAGAAGAAAGGCATACCACAGTTGAACAATCTTAAACAAATTACGCTACATATCCTACAGGTGTGTGGAGTCTGAGAAATGCTTTACCAACCATTGTTCTTTTCTAATCATGGCTTTTATGATCTTTTCTTTTTCTCTTAGGAGAATGACCTCAGATCGCGCATCAACGATAACGAGGCCGAGTTCAAACAGCGCCTCACAAACAATGTTATCAAGATAAGAAAGAAAACCATGGTCAGAGAGAAGGCAGATGAGATTCGCGGGGCAATACGTTCAGTGATCAAGAAGAAGCTCCAGCAAAAAACACAGAACAAACAAGACGTCGACAGATTCACCGAAGCTATTGCTGATAAATTTGCAGAGAACCTGGAAGTCCAAATGGCAAGTTCTATGAATGATCCCGTGCTGAAGGGAACTCATTCGCACAACATAGACGATCAGGCAACGGAGAAAGCGAAGAATCTGGCCAAAGAAATTGCCTCTGAGATAGCTGGAGATATTAAACAAGGTACAACTACGGATATGATCAAAGCCAAGGTTTCGGAAAAAGGAAACGAAGGCTTGAATGGCATTTCCAGGGAAATCGCAAGTAGAATGATTCAGCGATTGGTCAGTGTTGATGTGGAACATGTCTATCCACAAAGAAGCACAGGCAAGGGCTCTATGGCGCCAGCCCTCACCGCCCCAGTCGATGTGCGACCAAAGCATGAATGGATACAAGTCATGACTGAGTTCAAGACCTGTCTATACAACCTTGAGAATGCCATGAAGCCTCCATTATCGGACAGGGTACGGGAGAAAGGAGGGTCTATCCTGGTGGCACTCATTGATGATGGTGTTGATATCGAACGAGACGACCTGCTCACGAACAATAGCAGAATGATTGAAGGATACAGCTTTTGCCCTCAACCTGACAACGAGAAGCGAAGCATTCCGCACTATATTTCAAGTGGGGGACATGGAACAATCATGGCTAGTCAGATCCATCGCATTTGTCCTTGGGCTGAATTGTACGTGCTAAAACTGCACGACCAATGGGACTCAGAGAGACAGCGACGGATTACGGCCAACAGCGCCGCTCGGGTAAGCTTTGCAGCTCAGTTCGAATTTGAAACCCTGGAGAGATACTAACTTGTAGAAGGCTATCCGTCAAGCTGTGAAAAAGGGGGTTCACATTATCTCCATGTCTTGGACCATCGTTGTGCCCCCGAGGCCTTTGTCCAGCGATTTCGAAGATCTTGAAGCGGCCATCGGAGAGGCACAGACGAAGGGGATTCTCATGTTCTGCTCAGCAAGCGACAAAGGGGCCCATCAATGTGGCACCTACCCATCCAAACGGATCAAATCCATCTTTACCATCGGGGCAGCTACTCCAGATGGCCAGCCCAACTCCAGAGTGGGAGACATAGCTGCCGTAGACTATCTTTTGCCCGGAGAATTGGTGGAAGGAGAACAAAGTCCTGATTTACTCGACACCAAAGTCGAATATTTTACCGGCTCCTCAATTGCTACCGCTCTTGCAGCCGGGCTGGCGGCCCTGATTCTATACTGTGCTCAAATTCGAATGATGAGAGAAGAGGGGAGCGAAGATCAACACGCGTTGGCGTTGGAACACTTCAATCAGCTGAAAACGCACGATAAGATGAGACAGGCATTTGAGAATATCGGCAAAACGAACGAACGTTATCTCAAAGTCTGGTCGGTCTTTCAGAACCAGATGCAAGATTTCGACAGTAAGTCTGCCCAAGACAAGCTCGACATGATAGCACGTCTGGCGGTTACTTTGTGTACCCATTTCTAGAGTCGCTGGTTGTGATTCCTTGACAAATTCATCACTGAAACTATCATTTGATTTTGCTATGGCCTTACATCAGAGATAGCACTTCGGGCTCACCCTCTTCTCCTATTCTTCCTGTTCGCGTAGCTTCACACCATTACATTGATCATCTTTGCTTCCCCCTTTTAGTTGCCGTAATCTCGCAGAGAACTCGAAGCCACGCGCCACGAGGGATCAAAACATAGCTCCAGACGCCGGTCAAATCCGGCCTTGACGAGGCTCCAAGTCCGTCAGGAATGAATGCACATAGACGTTAGAGATAGAGGAACTCTGCATATCATATTTACCAGTCCCCTACTTGCAATTGCCGTCATCATCTTCAACATAATATAGGTAGGTTTCAATTATATTAAGAAATTCATTTTGGTCTGAGATGATTTTGAGTCAAGGAACTATCCTATAGAACTATATCAGCTAAAATAAAAAAGAAGTCGTTTACGAAAACCATATTATCAATAAACTAGAAAAATAAGTGACCAGAAGTAAAGATAGAATAAAGGGAATGTCCGACCTATCTAGTTAAAACGAGATATAGATATCGATATATAATAACGATGAATTGCTAGTAGTTATCCATCTAACCACTAACCTCCTAGCATATTTTAAGCACAGCTGAGCGGATAGGAAGCCCTATCATCCACATCCCATGGTTGTATGTACTAGATTCTTCTCATAGGCGGGATATATAGAGGACTTATACAAGCATAGACCGCCAGTCCTCGATAGACACGAGATGACGAGGCAGTTGAATGTGTGAGGAGGCATGTATCCATTGGGTTGGTTGTCACTGCTCCCCCTTGGGATACTGGTTCTTTTTCGCTTGCGACACGAAAAGTCCGAGAATTTTTAACCTTGTCCGCGATGGAGCGGATCGGTGCATTTCATGGGATTGGGATCCTGTCAGTTCCAAATGTATACTACGTAGTCGGCCAGCCAGTGTGATCATGAATGCCTGCTCAAATTGTTTTTCTTGGTTTTTTTTCTGTTTTTTATTCCGAAAAGAGATGTCACTTTAGGCTACGTGCTGCTTGCTTGGTGTATGTCGTGCCTGTGAAAGATCATAGGGGCTCGTACCTGATCGAGTATTATACAGTCAGCTGGCTAATGTTATACTCTGGAGTGTAGATGTGTCTTTTGGCGCACCGAGGCTGGGCCCCACTGATCGGCCTTTATTCCCACTGAGCACTATGCAGAGCCCATGCTCTAGGTAGCGATAAGCGGGTATAAGCCCATGCTCTAGGTAGCGATAAGCGGGTATAAGCCCATGCAAGTGCTGTGGTAGAGCACAGCGCACCGTCTAGCGCTTTCTGTTTTGGAAAAAGCAAATGTAGGCGCAATACAGGATGCAGCTTGCGTCTCGCAATTATCCTGTACTCTCTTTGCCAAATGAGCCTCAAACAGCTCAACGGGCTACACAGCGTGTCGATACAAAGCCTCTTACTCTAGAACGGAAGGCGCGTCTAGACAAGATATTCATTAAACAAGGAAGCGGTTCACACATAAACGGTCCGCATAGTTTGTGGCGTAGTGATTTATGGGGTTGTAAAAAGAAAAGACAAAAAAAAAAAAAAACAGAATGCTCTAGCCAAGACCCAACACTGCCTCCTCAAATATGCATGCGCAGAAAGATCTCAAGCACATACCGGACAAATCGCACCAACCAGCCCGATGCCTGCCCATCCTCATCCTCCGGATCATGCGGTCGAGGCCCTCGGCGGTCGCCCCAGTAGCTCTGGCCGGGGCTGACGGGGTTCGAGAAATCGCGACACTGCGGGTGCTCATAGTCCTCGAGGGTGCCCATGGGCCAGATGGGGACGACGCAGACCTCGTGGTCGCCGCAGCCACTGCACTGCTTCCACGTCGTCCAGGCCAGGTAGTTCATCAGCTCCCGGAAGTGGTCCACGGCGGCTTGGTAGTCGGGCTCCTGCCAGGCGGCCAGCATGGTCGCACAGATGCTGCGGGCCACGGAGTGGATGGCAGTGGCCGCGACGCCATCGACGGCGATCTCGCCGGGGAGGAACTGGTGCGCGCAGCGTTCGCGCTCGGCGTCGGTATCGCGGTCCGCGTAGTCGATGAACGGGACCAGCATGGTCTCGATCTCCGCATGCAGGTCGGCCACCGTGGCCACGGCCCCGGACGCGAGGTAGCGGATCTCGCGCGCGTAGCGCTCCACGACCATGTCGGCGATCGCCTGCCAGTCGTACAGATTCTCGGCGGCGGTGTGGTCCAGGACGAGACGGTGCAGGTCGTCGCGGATGGGCCGCAGCTGCTGCGCGGAGAGGTGCATCAGACGGGGATGCGCGAAGGTCTCGTTCGTCGAGTGGAACAGGTCCAGGCCGTAGGTGTAGGCGGACACGAACGTCTCGTAGTTCAGCGCGACGCGGTGGCCGCCGATGCCGCCGTACCGGGCCGTGATCGCCTTCATCCAATCCGCGCCTCCCCCGGGCCCCCCGGCCCCTTTTCCAGGTTTCCCCTTTCCGCTGCCCTTCCCTTTACCCGGTCCTCCCGGGCTCCCAGAAGACTTTTTGTTCGATTTGACCTGCGTGACACGCACCTCCTTCAGATCCCGCGCGAAGTCACAGAGGATGATCTCAAACCCGGCCTCCATGCGCAGGAAACCGTCCAACCGTCCGTCGAAGTCCTCGCGGGCCATGCGGCAGAACTCAACCGCGCGCGCGCGCTCACCGTGCATCGCCCCATCGCTGGGCAGGTTATCCTGGAACAGAATCCGGTCCTCGCCGTCGAGCGTCCCGTTGGCGGTTTTCCCTGCTGCCATGCCGTCCGCGTACAGCAGCCGAAGGTCCTTGGCGGCGGTGTAGGTGTGCAGCCAACCGCCTTCCGATTCCTGTTGCTCGGCCGCTGCCCGCTTCTCTTTCCGCAGATCTCCCTTTTTTCCGTCATCGTCGTCGTCGTCGCCGTCGTGAGGAGGCGGTGGCGGATTCTTGAACGGGCCCGGCCGCGCAAAGACCAGCGCATGCTCGGGCTCAAACGCCAGCCACTCCGTCCCGTTCACCGGCGCGGGGTTGGCGTTGCCATGGTAAAACTGCGTGCCGGCGGGGACGGTCGCCAGGAAGAAGGACATGCCGTTGTGCTGCAGGGAAGAGCCCCATTGGCGCATCGACGAGTGGATGGAGTTGAAGATGTGGTTTGCATTAGGGGAGAACTCAGTGGTGGTGGTGGTGGTGGCGCTGGCGCTGATAGCGCAGGTGCTCGCTACCCATAGTAGGGACGATACAAGCAGGCGGGAGACACCCATGGTGGTGTCTGGGTGTAGGGGGTGATGACTACGATAAGATCGGGTTAATGGAGATGAGTGGGTGACTTGATATATGTATGCCAGGCAAGTGCCGGCGCCGCGGAAAAAGAATAGGAGGCAACCTTTGCCTGGAAAACCCGATTGGGGACTTCCTAGTGGGGGATGGTCGGTCTGACGCGTCAGCGCTCAGGCGACAACTTTTACGGCGTACAATCCTTTATCTTGCAGGCCTTGTGGAACGAGGCCCTGGTGTTCCTGGCCTGCAGCAAGGGACACTGCATGGTGAAGTGGTACCAAAGCTGAGTTCGATATGATCCGGTCCTCCAACGGTTTCTCTCTACAATTCCGATATTGTCAAACGAACTGAAACAAAGCTTGAGTGCAACAAACCGCAGATAAGCCGTGGGAAGAGAAAAAAAGGAACTTCCATCTAATCTTATCGCCGAGATCATTGCGGACTCAGTCGCCCGAACCAGTACTAATCCCCGATAAACCGGAAGTATGCCCGAAGACCGAAGCACTAAACCCGAGATCCTCTTCCGTCATTCGCCGCTCCGACCCAAACCAAGCCCAAGGCCATCTTCATCAACACACTACTGACTCCAGCCTTACGAGCCATGCCTCCCCACCCCACCCCCGGCAAGTCGCGCACTCTCCTCCTCACGATCGATGCGTTTGGCACCATCTTCCACCCCCGCGAACCCGTCCCCCAGCAATACGCGTCCGCCGCGCACAAATTCGGCCTCCCTCGCTCCACCGTCACCCCGGACCGCCTGCAATCCGCCTTCAAGGCCGTCTTCAAAGCCCAAGCCAAAGCCCACCCCAACTACGGTCGCGCTCAAGCTCTGCGCGGCGAGTACGGCGGGCCGAGACAATGGTGGGAAGAGGTGATCCGGGGCAGCTTCGCCCGCGTTCTAGATGCCCCTAGCTCTACCGCCGCCACCGCTGCCGCCGACTCCTCGTCCCCCACTCCCACAAACAGCACAGTACCCGACGGCCTCGTCCAACACCTCCTCGACCGCTTCGCATGCCAGGACGGCTACGCCCTCGACGCCAGCGCCGACGCGTTCTTCACGCGGCTCCGCCACATGAAACGCACCGGGACGCGGCTGGGCCCGTTCGACCGCGTCGTCGTCGGCGTGGTGTCCAACTCCGATGACCGGGTGCCGGCCGTGCTGGAGTCGCTGGGTTTGCGGGTGGGGATGTGCCGGGCCGACCAGGATGTCTCGAGCACACGACTGCCGGGGTTCGAGATGCGGGGGCGCGATGAAGCCCGGGTCAACAATGAAGCGGGCGACGGGGAGATCTACGACCTGGATATGGTGATCACCAGCTACGAGGCGGGCGCGGAGAAGCCCAGCGCCGTCATCTTCGAGGTGGCCCGGCGCCAAGCCATGAAGCTGCTGGGCGCGAGTGAGGATGGCAGCGATGAAAGCGGATGGACGTGCGTGCACGTGGGCGACGACTACAACAAGGACTATCGCGCGGCGATCGAGGCCGGCTGGAAGGCATTTTACATTCCTCTCGGGGAGGACGCGAACCGGCCGTCCCAGGGATCGAAGACGGCGTCGCTGGTGGACGTGATAGCCGAGTTGCAGCGGTTCGAGTAGGGGTGGCTGTGCTTCTCACCCGGTATTTAGCAGTAATCCAAACCAGAGGCGGACGGAAGTAGAGTATAATTGCTCCCGTGTGTGTAGATAGCTCCGAATACGCACTCCGAAGCATTCCTGGTTGCACAATGCCCTCTTCACCTTCCCTCCCCCCCCCCCCCCCCCCCCCCCCCCCCCCCCCCCCCCCCCCCCCCCCCCCCCCCACCCCGGGTTCGAGCCAAACAAGCTGCGGCAGAGTGGCGAAAGCCGTATCTGTTTCCGGATGCGATCCCCGCACAACTCAGGAATTATGCTTCGCACAATACGATTACAGTTCGTGTCCAGAACATAACGATCGAATCCCCCAATCAGCTAAAAATCCGGGGTCCTCACGCCAAGTGGAGTAATGTCATCCAGGCATCACTTCCCGTCGATCGTTGAGGATTTGGGGGGGCGGACGCTTGGCTTTTGCAAGCGGAACGCAACCCCGATGGAGTACGGGAGCATACTGAGTTCAAACCACACACAGCCACGATGACGCATGATTCTTGGTACTGAGGAGGCGAAAAACAGCCTATTCCCCCAACCCAACCACATTGTCAAAGCAGATCTCGATACGAGATCATGTTATTGGCACTGCACTGGTGCCGTGTCGATGGAAAATCATATGATGATGATGATGATTGGAAGGTTGGTGGACTGCGATGATGCAATGACCTTCGTCGGGTTGGTATATAGAGCACTCGTAATCTGTCCTGCTCCCTGCTGGTGAGGTTATTACTTGAATGATTGCCACCTGAAACAAATCTCCTTCTATCAAAGACACCACCACAACTATTTCTTTTCTTTTGCCCCCAAGTACAGAAGATATAGCAACATGGACCTCGTCCAGAAATACGGCCACCTCAAGCGCGACCGCCGCAAGAGCTCCGCGCAGCGCGAACTGGCCGAGGCGGAGAGACACCAGGATCAGCAGCGTACGTGCTCAGCCCGCAGTTCATCCCGAGTATCTCCATGAGATGTGGTGGGAATCTCATTGATGCTGACTGACTGACCCTGGATATCGTCGCAGGAATCAACGAGCTGTTGGGCAGTTTCGGGGGCGCGGCGAACGATCACCCGGATCGGCGATCGAGCGGGGCGGGGAATATGGCGAGTATGATTCAGGAGTTTAATGCGCGGTATGGTTGACTCTTTCCTTCCGGTCACGGACAAAATTGTTGGTGGAAAGTTGGATTGGGGAGGGGCTGATGTGTGAGCTCTAGACGGAACTCGGAGTCGATGGGCGAGGGGGAGCTTGGGGAGAAGGGGACGGAGCATGCGGTGGAGTGAGTGAGCGGCACTCATTTGGTTAGAGCAAAGGCGGGGGTTGCTGAAGGTTTGTGGAGGAGCATTTCTGGGATGGACTGTATTTTTAGTGCTATTATGGCATCTTTAAGAATAATGACTGGGCTGATCTTGGGGATTCGTTCTGTTTTGCTCTCTCAGTGATCATTGGACCTCCACTGGGGGCAGCAATTCCACGTGCTAGATAATGTGTGAGGTATACTGTCCCAAGTACTGTGCGGAGATCCGAACTACTTGGGAAAGGTGGCCCACGGCCCGGAGGGAGTTCGGCATGTAAATTTAGTTCCGATGGCCCGGTTCAAAGCCTATCCAGGAGTCTAATCCTTGTCGAAGGAGACGCTAAGCATGAGTTAGACTCAGAAGAACTCTTTGTGAAGACTGTGAAAGTCCCCCCCCCTTTTTAAGGGGCTGTACCTCTATCATGGTACATTTATCACAGTTACAAGCAAACATCGCTACATAGTGTAGTATAGTGTCTCTAGATCAATCCCGTCCGGAAAGACAAGTTCGGGATTCGGAACCCTCGGGAAGCTCTTTTTGCCAGCGGAAAAAGGGTCCCAAGTGGACGGATGGGTCCGGCGCGACAGCAAGACTCGCCAACAAATCAATTGAGACAAGATCCACTGGTAGAAGCCTTGCTGACAGATCCCAATCGGCCTTTCGGGTCTAAACATCCATAGATAACTACGATACCATCCCCGTTCGAAAACAGACTACTTGCCTACGTCCCGGCACTAATCGACACTCCCACGCATCCCTTCAAAAGCAGATATGTCCACCATCCTCATCACCGGCAGCTCCCGCGGCCTCGGCCTCGAGCTCGTCCAGCAATTCGCCGCCCTCCTCCCCGAGAACGGCCTTATCATCGCCGCCGCCCGGAACACCACTCCCGCGTTGGAGGAGGTCATCGCGCGCGAGAAGGGCCGGGTGGCGTTCGTCGCGCTGGACATCACCGACGAGGCCAGCGTCGTCCGGTCCGCGGAGGTGGTTCGGGGCGTATTGGGCGATCGTAAGCTCGAGATCCTGGTCAATTGCGCCGGGGTCATTGGGGAGACGCAGGAGAAGGCTGGGTTGGTGTGAGTCTCCCTTTCCTTCTCCCTCGACTTCGTTTCCCGTCAATCAATTACATCTGGATCCAGCGTACTGACCCCAAGGACTGGATATCTAGCTCCTCGGCGGACCTCGATTTCACGCTCTCGGTGAACGTGACGGGCACGCATACTGTCACCCGCTCGTACCTGCCGCTCATGCAGGGTGCGCCGGTAAAAAAGGTTGTGAACATGTTCGTCGAATCCCTGCTTCCCTCACCTTCCCTGGTGCTGCGTTCTAGTTCGGTTTGTTCTTGAGGGGCTGATTCTCACGACATGTGTGTAGCTCAAGCCAGTACGGCTCGATGGCTCGCGCGCGCGCCAACGACTACGCCAAACTGCCGGCGTACAAGGTCAGCAAGGCGGCGCTGAATGCGTTGACGGTGCAGTATGCTCTGTCCTACGAGGCGGACGGGTTCGTGTTCATGGCGGTGCATCCGGGGGTGAGTTTTCCAGCGTCCCTTTCTCGTTGGCGGGCGCAAGGCTAATATGGCGGGGTGGCGGCAAAAGTGGCTGCAAACCGATATGGGGGGCAGTGGGGCTGACCTCACCGTTTCCCAGGGCGCAAAGGCTGTGCTGGAGGTGATTGTGGCGGCGGATGAGAAGTCGAACGGGACGTTTAGGAATATTCATGTGGAGGGTTCAGAGATTTATCGTGGGGAGGAGATTCCTTGGTGATTTCTGTTACTAGCATCGTACAAAGGGTACTTTAGAGATATAGCCTGGAGAGGCATGAGCATAGTTGAGAACTGCTTTGATTGGGGGTACCTTACCTGAACAGTACTCCGTGATCTTCGGACGTCCGAATGACTGAGGAAGGTGGGTCTCAGAGCCTGGAGACAGCGATTGCTTCTAAGACTGGGTCTAGCTTAGGGGATCAGACACAGGATCAGTTTAGTGTCCCTCAAGTTAGTTGGTGTTTGATTACTAGCAAGGCTTGGAGGGAGTCCATGAATCAAAAAGTTGGGTCTAAGACCCCGGATGAAAACTTCGCAGCGCGGGCAATATTGGAATTGACACTTGCCAAAATATGGGCAATTGGTCAAATGCTTAAAAGATGGATGAAAGTCAGTTATAAGGTAAGTTATACAGCACCTGTAGGTTGTTCACGGCCCAACTTACATACCATCAACCTTGAACGGAAATGCGAGGTGTCGGATACCAAGCCTGTCGTTGATTGGCCACTTTGAGTTCATAGATCGACAGAGTCATCGAGCGGCCACCACTATGACTTCTGCAACCCTTCTCAGTCTCAGTGAACTCTTAGCTCCTCTTAATTCCCTCTATATAGTCCCAGTGGGTGTTAGACAATCTACTGATCGCAACATCAGCAAAAGTATCCAATCTTCGCCATTCCACCTACCACGGCGGCGGCAACCAGCACGACTCCTCCTACGAGGAAGCTCTATAGAGAATGAGAAATCGCGAACATGATCCTTTCCCAACGAATAAAAACGAGCCCCCAGCCAGCGACCGTGAGAAGCTGCAACGCGCCGGTGGCAGGGGGTTGCGACGTCAGTCGACAACACCCAATCCCACCCCCGTTGATGATCCCAACGATTACCCCGAGGGTGGACGCGACGCATGGCTCGTGGTACTCGGTGCCTTCTGCGGCCTGACGGCATCGCTGGGGCTATAAAACACAGTGGGCGTCTTTGAAGCTGTTGTCTCCAAAAACATTCTGCCGAATGTGTCCTCGTCGACAACCGGTTGGATATTCTCGGTTTATGCATTTGTGAACTGGATCTGTGGGATGCAAATCGGTCCCACCTTCGATGCAACGGGCCCGCGGGCACTGATCCTCGCAGGAACAGTTTGCACGCTGATTGGCATCTTCTCGTTCAGTGTTTGCAAAGGTAAAGCCATGTTGTGATTGCGTCCGAGCATCATATCTGAAGCCCTTCAGTCCTCGCTGATAACAATTGCACGCAGAATACTATCAGCTTTTCCTCGCATTCTCCATCCTGACAGACCTCGGCTCCTCCCTTCTTCTCACGCCGTCGATGGCCTGCGTGGCCCACTGGTTCATGAAGCGCCGCGGCCTGGCTAGTGGGGTCGCATTCATGGGGAGCGGTTTTGGCGGGGTGATATTCCCGCTGATGCTGCAATCCCTCCTGCCCCGAGTTGGCTGGGGGTGGTCGATCCGCATTCTTGCCTTTGTCCTGCTCGTGCTGTGTGCCATCAGCGTGGCTTTTTGCCGTAGCCGGGTGCCACCGCGCAAGGGCGCAGAAACCACCTGGCGCGACACACTTCCGGACCCGTCCATTTTCCTCGATGGAACCGGAGCCATGTCCCTCACCACCTTCGGGGTCCTCTTCACCGATCTGGCCTACTTCCTCCCCATCACGTACGTGCCGAGCTATTACATCGACGGACAGCGCCTGTCCCAGGAGGAGGCGCTGACCGGGTCGGCCGCGTTCGCGTATCAGCTTCTCGCCATTCTGAACGCGGCCTCCTGCGGCGGCCGGTATGTGGCGGGCGATCTGGCGGATCGCTTCGGCCGGTACAATACGATGACCGTCTCGCTGGTCTTCTGCACGGTCTCCGTGCTATGCTTCTGGCTGCCGGACATCGTTGTCTCGGATCTCGAGAACGACGCCTTGCCCATCGTCTTTGTCGTCCTGTTCGGCTTCTGCAGCGGCTCCAATGTGAGCCTGACCCCCATTTGTCTGGGCCAGCTCTGCGATACGCAGGAGTACGGACGATACTACGCGAGCTGCTTCACTGTGGTGGCCATTGGGGTGCTGGCGAGCCTTCCGATCGGCGTGGGCCTCCTGAGCGCCGTGACAGCCACGGGCAAGGAAAGGTATTGGGGTACCGCGCTATTCGCCGGGCTGAACTATGTCGTTGCCTTTTTATGTTTTGTCTGGGTGAGGATCAAGATCAAGGGGTGGGATTGGAGGACCAAATGGTAGCTGCGACTGTGAAAGAGGGAGGCGTTCCCGGAGACGAAAAGCATAGAAGAAGTACATAACATTTTAATGATTTTGGAGCTGTACGGGTAGACTGAAAGTCAACCTGTAAGTCAAGTGAAGAGAACTGACGGCAGTCCTGAGGCCTATCTCGGTGGCCCTAGCTAGTTCCGCCGATAGCCTCACGTACTAGAGTCAAAATCCAGCATCCATCCTCGTCCACATCATGAACTGTCAGGGTTCACGAAATGCCTGATATCATTTTCACTTTCCAATATGAAGTTCATCAGGCTGGACTCGAGGAAACCTTGCCGGGCTATTTATGAGTGGAACCGTTCTAGGTCCTTCGATGTATGCCCTAGTCTTTACCAAACCCAGACAAGAACAAGCATGCTCGTCTGGGTTCCGATGAATCATTTCTCCAACGATTCAATGACTAGCCAAATCCAGCTCCATGCAGACCTGCTACTGTGCGTGTGCCGCGGCCCTAGCACCGCCCATTGTTCAAGCTAGTTCGAAGAGAAGCGTTATTGCCTCATCCAATATCAATGAAAAAGACGCATTGCGAAGGAGCCCCCTGTCGAGTGTACTCGTGGACTGACTCCCCGCATGACGCGGTGAAACCGTTCGTTTTCGCTTACAGGATTACAAGAAGAAACTATTATAAGCCTGTTTGATTGACATGTGCTTGTCCCTTGTCAACTGACTAGTGAAACAAACAAGCAAGAGCGTGAAAACCCATGGAATGAGTATGTAAAGAACAAGCTATATGGTACCCGAACTCGTGATTTCGCTGCTGATAACGAATCGCGCCACCTGTCTCGAGCTCGCGGGCATAACGGAAACATGCTGCACGACCCTTCGTTCCAAGATCTCATAGGATTCAGGCTTGAACCTCAGCAAACACAGTCAAGCCCTGCGTCCCGTTGGGATACTGCTCCTTGTCGAGATTATAGACGATACTGTTCCTCCAACTCTGAAACTCCAGGGCAGTGATGTCCGGGTACCGGGCTGGCTCCGTGAAACCCGCGACTGTCTCAGTGTATTCCAATGCACGGAGACTTACGATAAATGGGTGGCCCCCTACAATGAGGAGCTTGGGGACGAAGCGCACGTCTTTGTCGCCCGGAGGATTGTAGCCCAGGCGGTGATGCGATTCTCCAATAGCGCCATCACCGGGCCGGTGGTACTGGACGCCGGCTGCGGGACCGGGCTGGTGAGACAGGCTCTTGCGACAGCGGGGGGTTTGTTTGGCATCGGAGTGAGCAGTCTAGGTAAGTCTGGTTCATTTCTGGACCTGATGGTAGCTTCTCGGCTATGCTGCGATCTCACCACTTGAACGACCACCCGTGGACTGTATCATCCAGGCCCCTGTACGAGAACGCTATCATCTAAAAAGAGGTTCGAATTCAAAAACGCTGCAGAGGCAAACCATTCTTCAAGATCAAAGGTCGGAAGGGTGGGATCGACTCCGTGCAAATTCTCCTCTGGCAAGACGTTCCATGAGCATTCCGTGGGAGTCGAGAGTGTTGCTCCTCCTCCTCCTCCTCCTCCTCCTCCCATCTCCGTTAGTTCTCCCCTTTGTGTTATCGTCGACATAGCATGCTCTGCTCTTGCGTTCATCTGATCCAACTCGACGGCCGGCAGCGCTGCGGAGCTTCATGTGCGGGGCGCTGGAGGAGGGGGAGTTACTGCTCTGGAACGACGAGGAGTGGTCGGGTCAGTCCGAGGTGTTGAGGTTTGTAGGTTGCATGGGGGTCATATTCATAATACGCAAAATTGCGGTGGGAGGGGGGGAGTAGGAGAGATTATTTTGTTGTTTTTTTTCCTTTTCTTTTCTTTCTTTTTCTTTTCGTATCTGTCATTTTTAATCTCTTGATCCTGATCGGGCGATTGTAGGTATAGCCAGTGGACAAAACTCCCTAAAGAGTTGGTGAGGCAGTTGGAGAAGGAGGGGGTGATTTGGTACTGTACTGTAGGCAATCGCCTGGGCTATCAGGGGGACCACTGGGGGATCACTGACTTCCAAGTTGTACTGTACGTACTGATCACAGCTACATGAACTCTTCTCAATGCTCATATAGAACATTAGCTATGTAATAAAATATTGTTCCCTTTCGGATATTATATCCACGATCAGCTTCTACATTTATTATTATTTGATATGAATAAAATAAGGCATGACCTTTTATAAGACTTTTTTGTCATTGGTCAGCCGCGCAAAGGTTTCTCCCATTCCGCCCAATTCGCGCGGCTTCCAAGTTCCGAGTTGCTTCTTTTCATCTTACACAACCACTCTCATCAATCCAATCGGCCTTATATGGGCGAAGGAATATGAATCGCAATGTCACAGAGCTTTGCAGTCTTCGATGATATACTGCCCGCAGTATGTTTTCTACATTCCCCCCTACTTCCTGGCCCCATTTTCTCGCGCATCGGTCTAGACTTTTGGGCTGACGCAATGTCTTAGTGCGATCTATGCCATTCTAAAAAGGTTTGGTCTGGCACTATATACCTAACCATCCATAGTGTACTCACACAGTCGGCAGATTAGATGTAATAGACAGAGAAACTGCTCGAACTGCCTAGACGTCGGTGTTGAGTGCCGACGTCTTCGTCGCGGAAGGACATCGCGGAAGCGATCTTTCACAAGGTTCGCAACCTCGGTGGCCCACAATTACTACCACGGTCACCGCTAAGTCACTATTCACTAGTGCCACTGGACCAGCGGAAACAATACTTCGCCTGGAAAGACCCGTAACTCAGCCTCAAGGGTGCAAGCTCTTCCCCAGACTCTTGCCCTCATCCCAGCCGGCTGACCAGTGAATAGGGCTAGACAAATAAACCTAGAAGCGAGCCTGGAGACAAGATCAGAGGAAAGGAGACCCTCCAAGCAGCCACGAGCTGACATGCCGGGCGAACATGACCAGACCTCCCGTGGTGACCTCAATTCGCCTGCTGGCACCGACAGCTCGAACTATCACGCGGTGCAAGCCAGAAGTATCATTGAAGTGGTACTCGATGACTGTCGACATATCAGCCATGAACAGCAGTCTGTTCTCAAGGCCGCGCTCGATCTAGTCAGTCAGATGGCGGACGCGGCGCCTGTGGAATCAAGCACATCTGCCGAGGAGGGGTTCTCTGTAGATCCCAGCATTGCGGTCCCAGAGGCCCCGCCGCAAGAGCTGATCTTCATGCTGCTTCCTGGTAACTATAGTCTGTCTCATCGTACACCATTATCAACTGACTGTCTCCAGGGTCAACAAGTAGGGAAGGTTATCAGTGGCCCGACCACATCTCAGAAGAGTCTTTTGAAAGAATGGCTGCGGAAGTACTTGATGAGAACTGCAAGGGCCAGGTGTTCCACCGACTCTGCGTCTGCATTTACGTTAAGGCAATATTCCACTTCTTCAACTTGGCCAGAAGCACTAGCAGCTCCACGCTCAAACGGCGGCTCTTTCAATCCGCCTCCACCTACATAGCTGCAGCAGTGCAGAGCATTCACAAACTCGACATCCTCGCTCCTCCAAGCCTTCTTTTCATACAGGCTCTACTGTCTAGCGTGAGTCGTGTGCGCAGGCCAAAGGTGCCACGCAAAATTGTTAACGTGCTTCGCATATAGGCCCTGCTGATGCAACATCTGGGTCGAGTCAACCAGTGTTGGATACTCAACTCGTATTGCGCTCGTCAAATCACAGCGCTCGGCTACCACAGGACTCAAGACAGCCCCTCACCCTCCGCGGTGCAGAAAGATATCCACAACGCGTTGCTGTGGTGTTTTTTCCTCGACAAGTCACTTAGTTCCCTTATGGGCCGACCCACGTCCCTTCCGGACCTTCTGGTTCCTCCAACAGATCTCGTCGGCTTCGACTCCTCGCTACCATACGGCTCCCTCTTTCGGACCTGTCTTGAGATCGCTCAAATCCAAGGCGAACTACTCTCCATACCCGCTCACGAGAAGCGCAAATCAAATCGACAAATCAGGGAAGTCATCGACAGTCTCGAGACCAGGATGCGACGACTCCTCCCAGACTTGCAGGGCGTAAGGCTTTCCGCAACCCGCATCATCAACATTCGACTGACACCAGGTGTATACCTCCGCAGAACCGCAGCTCAACCCACAGACCCATAGAGCTGGACTGGATCGGTGCCGATTTCTGCTACTATGCCGTGCTCGTGGAGATCTACCGGACCCGACTGCGGTGCTCCTTCAGCCCGATGGTCCACAAGGAGACCTTGCTCTGCGCGCGACGATCGCTGGAAGCCTTCCAGTATCTCCAGCAGCACCACGCCGAGATGCCGGGCTTCAACGACCCATACCCGTCGTTTCTCACATGGTGTGTACAGTACCACACCGACAAACATGGATAAATCGCGTACGGTTACTGATACAAAAGGCACAAGGACCTTGCTGTTCTACCCATTGAGCCCCTTCTTCGTTCTCTTCTGCAACATCATCGGCTCCCTGGACCGATCCGATTACGACCTGGTGCAAAGCATCGTCAAAACCCTGTCGCAGTGTAAGCACGATCCGCACCTCCAGAAACTCCTCGACCTCTTGACGCCGCTTGCGCGCCTGTGCGAGCCGCTGTTCCAGACCAACGATGCTGGGGATGGGGCTGTATCACAGGGAGTGGCTGCTGGCACCTCACCTGTTCGCATACCGTCAACGCCGGCAGTGGACCGTGCCGCGACGAATGGGGGCATGGAAACAGGTCATACCTCTACCCAAGAGAGCTTCTTGGCCCACAGCATGAACCAAGAGGCTTCAGGGATTCTGGATCCGGGAAACAGCGCATCGAGCGACTGGCTTATGTGGCAGCTGTTCAATACGCAGATGCCGTTGGGTTGGATGAATCCTGAGTTCGCTGCGTACGGGTTCAATTAGGGGTATCGTGTCATGGAGAGGATGTGGAAGGAAGTAATTGGTCTGTATGCATGGGTAGGTAGCTAATACTCTTGAAAGCACGTGTGAACGGTGCAGTACCGAAAGTCGAATGCCACCGGGTTCAACTACGCATACAGGTTCCTACGTCGACACTTTTACATCTTTCATGAGCAGATCCTTGAGATCCCTCGCTAAGATCGTGACTCCGACAAGCTTTACTGTACCTAGTGGACCTTCATCGATTGACAACGACCGAGGACGAACAGGAAGATTCCAACGCTCATGACGAGGATGACAAGTTCGTTGGAGCATTTGATATCTGCATGCCATTCCCAAAGCATCGCTAGCCGAAGGGGCAAAGCAAACTTCCCCCAGAGACGCCGACGCCCCCTTGGCCCCTTGGCCCCTCCCCTCCCCCTCAACCCACCAAACCTACCCCATCATCCGCACAACAACATAAACCCACCCATCGCCATACGCCGAACACCGCACCAGCTCCTCCACCGGCGCCGCCATCGGCACCGCCGCCCCATGGAGCACCGGCTTCGCCAGCACGGGCGTCCTGCGACTGGGAAACAGATTCGGCAGCAGCGCATGCAGCGCCGACCCGATCGTCTGGATCTGCGGCGTTCCCCGCGCGGCGGCCATCATCGACTGACTCGCGGCGATACTCATCGTCGATGCGGCCGCGGACGATGCCGACGACGGGGCGATCATCGGCGGGATGGGCGACTGGACGACCTTCAACGAGGGGGAGTCGGAGTCCGGGGGCAACGGCAGGAAGAAGCGGACGGGGACGTTGCGGAAGGGCTGGTTGGGCGGCGGGAGGAGGATGTTGGATATCCGTTGGAAGGAGGGGAGGTCCACTAATTCTCCATCTTAGTGTTTTCTTTCCAGGGTAGACATACATCAAATGCTATCAGATTGTCTCAAGAGGAACTCGGGGGAAGATAGGGGCATGCATACCATCTCTCACCGCCGTCCACAGCCCCGCGGAATCCTCCTTCGACAGCGCCATGATCCCCTTGGCCGTGCCGTTGCGCAGGAAATCCGCCTCCTTGACGCTGTTGATGAACGCGTCGTGCATGACCATCCCGTCGGCGTCGAGCCGCACCAGCTCCTCGTCGGGCCAGTCGCTGAAATGCACGGTCAGCCGCCAGGGGAGGGGGTCCGCGTCCTCGGCAGTGGCGGAGGGGGAACCACCACCACCACCCCTAGAGGCCGGGTCGGCGCCCGCGTAGAGGTCATACAGGAGTCCGACGGGGTAGTGCCATTTCAGGGGGACGCCCTCGAAGGAGAACCAGCCTTCGTGCGGGCGGGAGGTGGGGTGGATGAGGGCCGATGCAAAAAAGTCCCGCAGTCGGGGCAGGAGAGAGGGGAGGTACGCGAGGCGCGGGTGGGCGATCTGTTTGGGCCTTCGTTAGCGTCTTGATCCGTGGCCCACACAGGAAAAGGATGCCCTGGAGGAGAAGTACAAGATATGGGTCCGTCTGGTCAAAGGTCCGGCTTTCGGACGGGGCCAGGGTGATGTGCAGCGGCAGTTTGCCGTCCCAGACGGCTTTCTGGATACTGCTGAGTGATGATGATGATGGTGGTGGTGATGGTGCTTGGGGATCCATGCTTGCTGTGTATGTATCGCGCTTTGGCTTTTCGGATCTACGGAGCTGGGTTAGCTAGTTGTTTTACTTTCGGTCGAAGATGTATCAGGACTTAGGTTCTGGAAGTATACCTAGGTATTGATGATTCATCCAAACCAAGAGACCGGCCGTACGGGACGGGACTACAGCGCCCAATCGACTAACAACGGTGTTTTACCCCGCAGAGTCGACGCATGGCCGTTCAGCAGATGCTGGTGATGTTTCGAGAGAGAGCAAGGTCTTGCCCGGGAGGTTCAAGTCTATTGATTTGCACAACAATCAGAAAACATGTAGCCTCGTGTAGATCGAAGCGAAAGTGATGGTGGAGGATGTTGCGATCAGTCAAACTTACAGGCGGATATACGGCCATCTTCCCTAACAAGGATTAGGCACCACGTGATGGGGATGGGTGCCTGAGGCATAAACTGGCTTCCATACCAAGTATACTCTCAGCGAAAACCACCACAATCAACTCCAGTCATGACTCTGTAGTCGATCCATGATTGTGTCGACTCTTCACGTTGTTTGCCCAACTCTCTCACTGAATTCACTACGACAGCTATCTTTCGGCTCTCTCAAATGCCCTTGACAGCGAATCAGACAAAAGCATGAATGATAGCAGCATCCACCGTGTCACGAGCCTCCAGGTATACAAACCAGCTCGGAGAGACTACTACGTAGGAACTTTTGTGTCTGTCGACTTGTCATCTGGAAAGGGCGCCAGATAAGTCTCAAAGTCTCTGCGATAGCACTCTTATGCTCGATGCTTGCATTAAATCGTTGCCACTTCAAGCGTCAGAGCCTAGAGCCCAGAGCCCGTGGCCTCGAGCGAGACCGCCCCTCCATCGCAACGACTACCATAATACTCGCCTAGATAGTAGAATCACTGCACGGTGCTCTGCCATCCCACATAACCTCTCATATACAGCGCCAGCTCGGGAGAGGAATCCCTCAACAGCAGTGATTAGATCCAGCCCGAAAACTGGAGCGATCCGCAGAGCATCGACGTCTCGCGACAGTGCCTTGCTTTAGTTGTCGACCATCCAGAATTGCAATTCTGCATGCATCTGCAGTATGTAGCGGATATCCATGGGATGAGGAACGGGCTGCATGCATTCACAGCCCAGATTCTGTAGGATAAACCTGTTGCTGGAGGGGTGCATTGGATTGGCTGCATACACTCATCTCCAGCCTTCAGGCCTACATCCGAGGATAGCCGACTGACGACATGCATGGCATGATCAAAAGCTAGCTCTGAGGGGCAAGCTCCTTCTTGGTTTGGAGCGAAGCTCTGCAATCAAGTCGGACGGTCTCTGATCTGTGCTGGGAAGGACAAGAGCTAAGCGGCGCCAACCCTCCCGTTGCCTTATCAGTTGCCTTGCGTCGTTTTACAGGCTCCACCCTTTGGACCGTATCCATTTAGTAAGGTGCTGCTGTCGACTCCGATCATGTGGGCAGAGGCATTCTAGATTTATGATTCAGATGTGGGGCATGGATAGGGATCTACGCGTGTAGTTTGAGTCACGATAGGCTTGTTTGCGTCGCAGTGTATGATGCTCTCAATAGTCAAATGCCGGAGTTGTGGACGTGCGGACGTTGACAGCTTTGTTACCCTGCAATCAGGCTAAGTTCCCTAAATCGAGTAAACTTGGACAGCTGGATGCATGGTGGTCTTTGCATGACAAATGAATCTCCTGCTTTGGCTTGCAGCCTGCTTTTGAAGCCACCCACGAACATGGATCACGCGCCTTGAAACGTCGAAACGATCAGGTGAGCGCTCATGCCTTATCCCACGCGTCTCCACGATCAGGAACACCTGATGGGACGGCAAAAGCCGTTATCGCATTCTTGGGTATCCCACACCAGAAGCGTGGGATTGAGCCAGCCATGCTACACTCGAGACCCACTGGCTCATCAGACGAGCCTACTGCGCATTCTGAGTCACTGGCAGCATCGGAACCCTGCAGATATCACATCAATGTCATTAATTGCATTCCTCCACCACATGTCCAGCACATGCTACCCATCGTACCATGGGTTTCTGCAGACCGCATCACGCACCGGCCCAGAATCACAATGCGCTTCATCATGTTGGACTGGCATTCGGTCGAGAGAGCCCATTACTGCTGCATTGCATTTGCATGGATGTTCCCGTGTTGCATGCTCGCAATGCTTTCTGTAGACCCGATGGTCCTGATATGGCGTACGCGTGCTGACAGCTGAGACATGCGCTAGCGTAGCGCCGTCGAGATCCACTCTTGGGGTTGTATCTCTGGGTCTAGCGAACAATGACCAGGTATTTCGGGCTGACAAGACATGTTTCATAGCCTTCAAGGGTCAGGCATCAGCGCATTCGTCCATTGTGACTCCCTCCAAAGACAGTAAGAAGAAGCGAAAGTGTTTCGCGCTCGTGGATAAGCAGATGTGATGCACTAAAAGGCAAGCCCCGCCGTTCATAGAATATCGTCAGGATGTATGTGCGTATTCAAGACCGTTAGCTCCACTTGAGGGTCGTCACGAACCATTCAAGGGTCCAGGGATTGGCTGGTGAAAGGTGATCAGTGCTAATTAATTCTCAGCCGGATGAACCCGCGAGTCATCACGTATTCCACATTCTTTAAACAGGAACCGATACGAAGTCGACGTATATCGGAAGTCGGACCTCTTCGCTTGGAAATGTCTGTGTAACGTGTCTAAGCCTCCCCAACATTAGCAGAGGCTGAGTATTCATTCTTCGCTTCTTGAGAACCTTGTTCATCAAGGGGGGTGCTGGTGGCTAGTCGGACACTCGGAGGTTGAAGGGGGCGCGGCCTCGGGAAATAAACCTATTATTTCCTCCTACAAATGAGACCCGTTTGTAGGGGCTCAGAAAAAGGGAGGTAAATCATTGCCTAAAGTGTATGCCGTGGGTGCATGCCTGGCGGGAAAAGGAGAAGATGCAAAGGGCGGAAAGGCAGCAACAAAAATGAGGTACGGAGTACGGAGTACTCCGTACAACGATTCAAGAACAGCCGTCTAAGACCTGCATGCACTCAAAGAACTCATCAGTGTTGGCGTCATCACGTCCCTGTCGGTTGACGTAAAGGCCTTTGCGCGGCTGTTTCATCTACCCTGCTGCGCATGTAGGCGGGAGTGACGACTGCTTGTCATGCTCATTTGGTGGCGTTTGAAAGGGGCCGCGTGAAAAAGGAACGAAAAAGGCCAAGATGGGATGCTTTTTGGGGATTGAAAAAAGCAAAAGCGTGATGCATAGTCAATGGGAGAGAAATGCAGGAGAAATAATCATCCTCCCGAAGTCCGGCCACGCCGTTTCATACGCTCTCATTGGGACAAGATCGACGAGGCGCGGTCCTAGAGCCGACAAGCGCCAGAGTTGGTGTGATGAGTGCTAAATTGAGTTGACTGATGATCGCGTTCTCAACTCCAAGAGCCATGCGATGAATCCAGCCCCTGGCGAGCAGTCGCTCCTTACCGTTGAAGGTCCATACGTTGCTTTCGGCACGGCAGCTGCCATTCTCCGGCTCGGTTCGTAACATGGCAGCGTAATTCCGTACACGCGAGGTGATCTGAGTGATTTGTAGCATCGCCAAGCTCGCAGACCATTTTTTGAAGTCTTCAGCTGGCTTTGACTAATGGTAGAATCCTCAAGCTTCCCCCGATCACCCTCACAGCAGATAGTAGCTGGTATGATCTCTCAATTTCACCGAGTGAACAACACACATGAATTCAAGGTTTAGTTTGGCTAGTGGGGACCGCCAGATTCCTGCCAAGGAAAGCTCAGACCAGTTGATTATGATGTTGGTGGATCATCGCTAAGAGAGATAAGGTTGCCAGAGCTTAGGCCAAGCATGCCTTGCAAGGGAAAATCTCGATTAGACAGACAAGGCGTACGGTAATGGCCTTGTAAGACAGGCAGCACAGGGGGATTGTCTGCGCCCAATCCTCTCTGGGCAGGGGAATCGACGAACTTGGTAACAAAGACCATGAGCTTGTTTAGTTTCGGGTTGAGGATAGCAACCCGCTTCAAGGGCAAGCAATGCATCGATCAATCTCTCGGAGCTGCGTCCGAGATAGTCCATATCCCCGCGTTATGTTTCTCGCAGAGCACGGAGACTATTGATTCCGATACCTGCCCGCGGAAAAAGCAGCAAGGGGTGACTGTAACCGGAGCGAGCGTATTCAGGGGGGTGAGAGATAAACAAGTGAAACACAGAAGAAAAACCACCAGGAGTAAGTTAGTGGTGGAAAAGCCTGTTGCAAGCCCCTTTCGGCTCCCGTACCCGAAAGCCCTGAGTTTATCCAACTTTTGTGCTGTGCACTAGCATAAATAACGCCTTTGCGACGCGAACCCAGCGTTGTGGTAACCCCATGCTCAGGAGGCAGCCAGGCTCGGGTTCGGGTTCACTTGCGTCGATCGCTGCCGTTCACCAATAAGGTACAATGTGCTCTGTCCATTGGTGCAGGGTTCAGCTCGTGAGAAATCCATAGTTCGCCATTATTTGCTGTAGTTGCTGTAGTCATATCGGGCACCGGGATTTGCAGCCAATTATAGAACTGCCAATTGCTTTTTTTTTGCGGTCCACCTCAGCACATTTCTCGCGTGATCCCGTCGTAGAAATCCCCTTTTTGACCACCAGACTGGAATGAACAGCCGTACTTTGAGGCGTACACGCACTGTCCGGCGGCAGCAAGCTAGGGTAGAACGAGGCTTAGCTTTGAAGACTCCCATTCCGGCGCAGCACAATCAATCGTAAAATTTCAGGAGCAACGCTTAGCCAGGGTCGTGATGTCAGCATAACTGGATTCCTTGACAAGGAGGAATGCAGAAAAAAATCGACAAGATCAAAGGTGATCAGTAGCCAAGCCAGAAGACAGATAGTTCCGAATTTTCAGCCGACCGAAGAGAGGGCAAAGCTGAGAGTAACCAAGTCACAAAAACGGCGTAGGTTTTACTCGTCGAGGTTCTCTGACCTATAGGCATTGTGGGTGAAGTTAGTTTAGCTACGCCTGCACCCTGAGTCGTTGTCATCTGCCAGGTCGTGCCAAATGTACGTACGTACATATATTGTTGCCAATGCAATGATACCGTTATTCTGTCGGAGGCACAGGGGCCGTTTAGCTTACGACGTAGCTAATCGTGGCTGAATAAGGTTAAGGCCGAAAACAAGGTAGGAGTAAGGTGGGAGATGCAGCAGCGTGAGAGAGTCGGGGCGAAAAGCACTGACGCTGCCATCCCCTGGGGCAGTGCGTGATTACTCTGATGGGATCGACCCCGTTTTGACCAGATCGGTGGGTCACAGCCGATTCGCAGAGATCTCAATCCCTGATCCCTTTACACTTCGGTGTAAATCGTGTGATCCCTGGTCGAAGATTGCGCTCGACACCATGACATTGATAGCATCTGCGTCAGGACGGGGCGGTCCCTGGCTCCACAAGGCCTAGATCCATGACACAACCCTCTCAAGCGGAGTGCGAGAATCGCATGTCGAGGTTTCAGCCCTTCCGACCCCCTGCCCGAATGCCTTTGACAGCCAATAACAACCGCCGCTGGCTGGCCGTCATGACCAGCATCTGAGTATGCATGCTGAATGATCAATTACTCCCTCATTCGGTTCATGTGCCCGATGTGCGCCATGCTGACGATCGTTCATAGGTTCCCCGGAGTATGCCTATCGAGCTCAACCATGCAGAATCCGACTCATGCGTCTATCCTCCCTAAGCTGACTCGGTAATCATTTCCCTAGACGCTGGGGACAATCCGAGCTCTCCTTGTTTTACTATCGTCTAGTTGGACGCAGCAGCTCGACAGATCTCGATCGAAAACTTTAGCTACCATTCGTGGCACATAGGGAGGGACACAAACGGTAACTCCGGGTCCTTCCGTGAACTCCCAGGCCGTTCAAAACCGGTTTGCCTTGCTCGTGGTGAAATCACAAGTCGGTTGCGAGAGACGAACCGAAGATCTCTATCTTACTATGTCACACAAGTTACGTTGCGCAAGGCCTCCTCTTTCCATCTTCACACGACTTTTGTGGCTGTAATCTCACCACTTTCGGTCCCGGGCCGTTGTATCCCAGCTTGCGCCGAAGTCATCCTGGTCTATTTTTGTTTCACATTCTCTGTTTCACTCGTCAGCGTCAGTAAAGCTTGATGCTAGGTAGTCTCATTGGGTATATAAAGGCAGATTTCAACCGTCCTTGCTTGATATCATCAGCATCAGCAAACCCCGCAAACCTACCTCTACCTCAACACTTATATCCACACATCACAGTTCACTGAACGACTTGCCTCGCCTTGAGTACCTGCAAACTATTCCAAGATATCCTTAAGCTGCGAACTTCTATATCTCACATCTGTCACCGCCGAGATCAACCCTATAACAGGCAATCAGCAATGTCTTCCGAAAACAAGCAAACACAAAAGTTAGTCATTCATGTCACTCTTGTTGCTCTGCCCATGCTGACAGCTATCAATAGAACTGGCAACGGAGTCAGCAACAGTCTCAGCGCAGAGAATCTGAGCCGCATTCCGGATGGCACCAGCGGAGGTATAGTGGAGCGCTTCACGCAGTCCCCAGCAGCGGACGAGCCATACTTTGCGCGAGCACGAATGCATGATCGCTCCGAGCATGCGTCACGGCTCTCGAGCCAGCTCGAAGCGACAGAAAAGGTTCTGGGGAAATGATAGAGATGCTTGATCGCAGGTCACAGTATTATGCGAATATTTGAAACGTGAGCAGGTATGAATAGCAGGAAGATTTATCTATGTACAGAGTCTATTAGAGATCTTGTTCATCGCAGGGCGCTGCAGAACAGCATATATCGGGAAGATGAGAGAGACATGTCGGGGTCATCATAATAGGGTCATTCCCTTCAGATATTTTCATTTGTCGAAGCATTGAGCTGCAGAAATTCCATCATGTATTGAGCCACATCATCGTACTTCGTGCTTGGAAACTCATGGCCCGCATCGTATGACTTAAAGCTCGCGAGGCCTTGTAGTGCTGCAGTGGCATCGGGCACGAGATCGTCTTTCACAATGACTGCGTCGTGCTCACCATACATGATGAGAACCTTGTCATGAGGAAGACCGGGAATTGCATCCGAGCCGGCCTTCTTCCCCGCGGCAAGCCAGTCTCCCAGCTGCTTCCATACTTTCAGTTGGCGCTGCTGCAGAATGGGCCCAAAACGCATGCTGGACATGAAGGCATGCACAAAACCGGGATGCTCATCCACCTGCCACTTGACTGTGCTGGGGACATTCACATGTGGGTAAGCCCGAGACAATCGCTGTACCTCCGTGGCACCTTGATTGGGAAGTTCTTCGACCAACGCATCTTCTGCGCTGAGCTTCTTGTTCGCAGGCTTGGATGTCAACGGACCTGCGCGTAGGCGACGGCGGACGAAGAACTTCAGTAGTTTCTCTGGTATCCAGTCGTGCGAGTAGAGCAGCTGGGATTGGAAGCTGATCCGAGAATCACGGATCAAACCAGCAGGCGCAAGGAGAACCAGCGAGGAAATAGCCTGAGGATGGAAAGCCGCAAAATTCGCCGCGATACCGCCGCCGAGTGAGTAGCCGACCAGGCAGAGATCCCCGGGCTTCTTGAAGATAGGCGACGAGTTGATGGCAGACCAAATCTGCCGATTCCACAACGTGCCGTCCTGTGGCAGATCTGAGGGACAATCGGAATAGCCTCTTCCGAAACTAGAGGCACCTGTTAGTAATCCTTATTGTGGCGCCGTTCGGCAGTTCACCTACAGATCGAAAAGCATTACACGGCACCCTCGATCGACCAGGGCATGGGCCAACCCGCCTAATGCAATACAGGGGGTCGTAATGCCGTGGATCAGAAGGACCCTGGGGCCTTCCTCCGGGCCCCACTCATATACACGCATTGAGCCACCAAAGCTGGTGGGAACATCCCGGGCCCCGGGAAGAACGTCGATAGGCAGAGGAAGTTCGCGGTTTTCCGCATCCGACAAGGCCTTAACCTTGTCCAGAGGGGAACGATAGACATTCCCCTCCGGCTGAGAGTCCGATAGAAACGAGCGCAGGATAAAAGCCGCAGTCAACGAGGCCCCTGTCGCGGCCAGGAGGGGAAGTTGGCTGCGGTGGCTTGCCAAGAAATCGGAGAGTGAGTCGACGGTCTGATTGTACCAAGCCATGTCTCTTGTCTATGAATAATGTCTATGATATAATCCAAAACTACAAGAAAGAAGAATTCAAGGGGTGGGCTAAAAGTGAAAAAAGAAATGCAGGCTGAATAGAATGGAAATCGAGCAAGAACAAGGTAAGAAGTTGGCCGACATCACGGGCAAGGATGTTAACCACTTGTTGGCCTTGGACCGACTATTCCTCTTCGGGCCAAATGATTTTGTCACCGGGACTCCGATAAGAGATAAACCAAGTCATGTGCCATCCACAGCCGAGGCTTCTTCCCTTCCACAGGATCAAACAGCAGTCAATCTCTCTTTATGGTCATTAGAGCAGACAAATCTCTACGGAATACTCAATCAGGCTATGTTGAGAAGAAGACGCAGTGGTCAATGTTATTACCTGAAAGATGTCATGTGAGATATCTTCTCGTTAGTATCTGTCGACCCACTCATGATCGCATTTACTCAGTATATATCCTCGGACCGAAGCATAGGTATCCTAGCCAAGGACTATCTAGAGGCTGAATCGGACGACAGAGATGGCTCAATGCCGATAAATCATCAAATCACTCCAGGCAGTCATGACCTAGGAAAGAAGAAAATCATGTGGAGGATACCCGGACCGACAATACCCATGCACAGTACCACGAGGGTACACCATCCTAGTCAACATGTGAGGTATCAACGTTCGCCAAGGCCTTCTTCCTGTCCTTGCGCGTGGGTAAAACCAATTCGCCAAGGTTCCAAAAGTCATGAGATCCGAGGGCTCTGCGCATGAGGATGTACACCAGCTTGGCAACATGCACAGCAACAGGCAACAAAGACATTGCCGAAGAAGCGCTCTCCATAGAGAATAAGACCAGTCAGCAGCAGCCTCAACAAACCCCCGTCTCGACAAAAACGCGGAGATTACCTCCGTGTACTCCTGAAAAGGGCATTCCCGGCTAAATGGAGATGACTACCCACTTAAACTGGACAGCCGTTGGACGGCTTCTAGCCATAACCGGGAAGCGATCTGCAAGGTACAGCGCCATGGCTTATTCCGGCTCCGTGAGACGATGAACTCAGTAGCACCCCTACTAGTTATTTGGCTTGATATACCGAGAAAAATATGTGCCTCTGCCGCGGAACCACCCCCACATTAGCCGCTGTCAAAATGAGCTTCAACGAGATCAGGAAATGAAGGGATGAAAGCGGCTACAGAAACAAGTTGTTGTCTGCTGGTTCTCCGACATCGGGCGATGCATCACACCGCCATGAAACATCAAAGTGTCTGAGATGCCAACCCGCGGCCGCCCCTTTAGTCTACTGTGGGGAAGCTTTGATGCGAATCTGAATTAAGTGAGGTGAGGTGGAATGAGAAAGTGTCCAATCAGAATCGATGCTCCTATCGGCTTTGATCGGAGCCAAAGGCGCCCCCCGTTCAGCCACCTGCAAGAAGGATGCTATGCCCAAGCCAAAGGTCGAGGTCATTGATGGAATCTCGTTCCCCGCACTCCGACGATCGACAAGGTCAAAGTGAATACTGAACATAATGAATTAATTGATTAGGGTCATCGATGCAGGAGGGACCGGTCGACGCCCAACCAACGCCACATCTGCCACATCTGCCACATCGCCGTTCGTATAGTGATTAATCGAACATCAATCCAATCACTTTGATAACACTCAGAATACAATTGAGACAGTTACTTCGACCCATAGCCTTGCTATCGAGCCTTTTACAACTAACCTCGGACTGAAGCTTTCTACTTGTGTTTCACGAGGAAAACAAACGATCGCTTCTTTCAGTAGAGTGCTGTTTTCAAAGTGAAACTAACCTGAGACTAAGCCCGCTCCAGAGACGAAGAATCATGGTATCAATCCTTCTGGCCTAAAACTCCGCATCCGATGCGGCATGAACAGCTAGCCAGCTTGTATAGCAGGATCGAACTCGCAGAACCAGGACATTGCAGGTGACTGAAATAGCTCGGAGTAATCTCCGGCATTGCAATCTTGAAACCCTGTGGATCAAGTAGGCCAGGTCTAAGTCAATTGAATTCAACAACACACGGTACTTGCCGCCTTTGGATCCACTTTCCGGACATGGCGAGGCGCTCACTGCCTTTCTATGAGACGGAGGTAGTTCTTGCTGCACGAAATAGGAAAGCAACTACATTCCGAAACATTCTCTCGACGGTATAGCGGTCCGTTGTACCGTTGCGAGACAGATTTGGCCTTTAGCACTATTCAAGGACGATGGCTTCCAGCGACCAACAGAGGTATAAAAGGCAAGAAATTCCCAGTCGAGTCAATTCAACATCTCTGCAGGACAGACAATCAAGCACAACCAACAATCGACTCAGCGAAGTATCCAAGAAAAATGTATCAACGCGCCTTGCTCTTCTCTGCGCTCTGGAGCGCAGCTCGCGCTCAACAGGCCGGAACCTCGACTGCGGAGACTCATCCTGCTTTGACCTGGCAGAAGTGTACTGCTGCTGGCAGCTGCACAGAGCAGAGTGCTTCCGTGGTCATTGATTCCAATTGGCGTTGGGTTCACTCTGTGGAAGGCTACACAAACTGCTACACTGGGAACACTGTGAGTCGTGTGAAAGCACCAGCTCTGTTACAGCAATTGACTGACACGCTCCGCAGTGGGATGCCACTTTGTGTCCCGATGATGAGACCTGTGCTTCGAACTGTGCTCTGGATGGCGCTGACTATGAAGGCACCTACGGAGTCACCACCAGCGGTGATGAATTGACGCTTAAGTTCGTCACCGGGTCCAATGTCGGCTCGCGTCTCTACCTCATGGACACCAGCGATGAGAAGTACCAGACATTCGACCTCTTGGACGCCGAGTTTACCTTCGATGTCGACGTGTCCAATCTCCCTTGTGGGTTGAACGGAGCCTTGTACTTCACCGCCATGGACGCCGACGGTGGAGTGTCCCGATTCCCGACCAACAAAGCCGGTGCCAAATACGGAACAGGATACTGCGATTCCCAGTGCCCGCGGGATCTGAAGTTCATTGACGGACAGGTCAGTATCAGTTATCTACTGGACTACCGCCTCAAACCAGGCTGACGTTAGATGAAACCAGGCAAACGTGGAAGGTTGGACCCCCTCGACCAGCAACTCCAACTCCGGGGTCGGCAACCACGGCTCCTGCTGCCCGGAGATGGACATCTGGGAAGCGAACAAGATTTCAACTGCATTCACTCCGCACCCCTGCGACTCAGCCACCCAGGTAATGTGCGAGGGCGACGCCTGCGGCGGAACCTACTCTTCCAGCCGTTACGCGGGCACCTGCGACCCCGACGGGTGCGACTTCAACACCTACCGTATGGGCAACGAGACCTTCTTCGGCCCCGGGCAGACCGTCGACTCCAACTCGAAGATGACGGTCGTCACCCAGTTCATCAAGGGCAGCTCCGGCTCCCTGTCTGAGATCCGCCGCTACTACGTGCAGAACGGCAACGTGATTGCCAACGCCGCGTCCGACATCAGCGGCGTCACCGGCAACTCGATCACCTCCGACTTCTGCACGGCCCAAAAGACGGCCTTTGGGGACGAGGACATCTTCGGCGACCACGGTGGACTCACCAAGATGGGCGACGCCCTCTCGTCCATGGTCCTCATCATGAGCTTGTGGGACGACTCCTACTCCAGCATGGAGTGGCTGGATAGCCACTACCCCACCAACGCGACGGTGACCGACCCCGGTGTTGCCCGCGGCACTTGCGAGACCGGCGAGGGTGACCCCAAGACGGTTGAGGCGGCGCACCCCGATGCTTCCGTCACCTTCTCCAACATCAAGTTCGGCCCGATCAACTCGACCTTCAGCGCTTAGATGGCGGACCTCGAGTCGAGTGTCGAGTGAGCTCAGCGGCGAACACATCGGGCCGGCTCCTGATGTGAGGGAAATCAGTCCTACTCTGGCCAAGGAGAATGTCGCCCAGTACATGGCTATTTTTACATCTTCTTTTCGGTTTCTCCGTTCGTTTCTGCTCATTGTTCTTCCGTGACTTTTCTGAATTTGATCTTCTCTTGGATTCTGTATATACATAAATGGAAAAAGAATTATCCCGGGTATAAGACCAAGGCCAATCGAAGTAACGCGTCTAGCAGAAGGACTTCGGGCAGGAACCTTGCTCATAGGATCATCATAGTCCGCATCCCGTCACGACAACTCACAATAGCCTGCTTTCGAAATGACTATTATTTGATATGTGCGGAAGAATTCAGATTGATTATACATGGAGGAGACAGCATGGCATGAAAACTCGGAACGGAGCCCAAAGTGACTCAAATTCGTAAGATCGTCTGTACTGTTGAGGGCTGGGTCATACGGGATTAGAAGTGTGGACTGGAGACAATGGCGTAGACTGACCGGTCAGTCGGCACTATCAGAAGCAATTAGATCCGTAATTCACAATAGAGCTCTTTACCCATTCGAGCCTGGACTGCTAGTCTCTTGGAGTTAGTGAATGTCAACTCAGCCTGTTGACTCCTATAGAGCGTTGCTTTAAAGTTAGACCGGACTAGAAGTGAATCCTCGTACCCAGAAGCAAGAATTTGTCTCGATACCCAGCGTCTAGTCCCGTGCCAATGCGCCTGCATTCACACGGCAGCGGCGATAAGCGGCTTATCAGCTGTCAAGCTACCGGAAGATTGACCGGAAGATCGGTCGGCCCGCCCCCATCAAAAGTCGGAGCTTGCGGCCGGCACCAAAGACAAATCTACTTGGGAGGTAGCTCTTTTGAAAAAAAAAGTCATAAAAGAAAGTCTACTATACGAGTGGGATAATTCAGGTCCATTGCCTCGATTGCCGACCCGTCCACACACAAAATGTTCGACACGGTCTGTACCTTGCCGCTGTCGGCGGATCTGTTCTCGCAGGCCATCCACCCAAACGAGCCCATCGTCTCCGTTGGTCTTGCTACGGGCCATGTCCAGACCTACCGACTCCCCTCTGAGGAGGCGGACAGCGACGATGACGGGGCCTCGACGTCTTCGTCCCGCAACGGCAAGGGCCACATCGACACCATGTGGAGCACGAGACGACACAAGGGCAGCTGCCGGTGCTTGACTTTCGCGCTGGACGGCGAGACCCTGTACTCCGCTGGCACGGATGGGTTGGTCAAGGCCGCGAAGGCGGAGACCGGGGTGGTGACGAACAAGATCGCGATCCCCACGTTAAAGGATGGGTAGGTGATCTTCTTCACGTGCCAATTGGGACATCATGTGTCCTATGAGGTCAATTGATGCTCAAGTGTCAGCGCAATCGCTAACGCAAGGCTTTGGGGCCAAAATCCAGATCCGTCGACGCCCCTACCATTGTGAACGCTCTTTCCCCTCAAACCCTCCTCCTTGCCACTGACTCCAGCGCCCTTCATCTCTACGACCTCCGCACCCCGTTCTCCAAGGTCTCCGCCAAGCCGCAACAAACGCACCACCCCCACGATGACTACGTTTCCTCGCTCACCCCGCTCCCCGCGTCCGATACCAGCACCTCTGGGTTCAGCAAGCAATGGGTGACCACGGGTGGCACGACGCTGGCCGTGACGGATCTCCGTCGGGGCGTGCTCGTGCGCAGTGAGGATCAGGAGGAAGAGCTGATCAGCTCGGTGTACATCGGCGGGCTGGCGACCAGCGGGACGAGCCGCGGCGAGAAAGTGGTGGTGGGTGGCTCCAACGGCGTGCTGACGCTGTGGGAGAAGGGTGCCTGGGACGACCAGGACGAGCGCATCTACGTCCAGCCCCGCACCGGTGGCGCCGACTCGCTGGAGACGCTGACGGTCGTGCCGGAGGAGCTTGGCAAGGGGAAGATGGTCGCCGTGGGTATGGGTGGCGGTGCGGTCAAGTTCGTCCGGATCGGCAACAACAAGGTCATCTCGGAGGTCGTGCACGACGAGACGGAAGGCGTGATCGGCTTGGGATTCGACGTCGAGGGGCGCATGGTCAGTGGTGGCGGTCAGGTCGTCAAGGTCTGGCATGAGGCGGTCGGGTCCAGCGGCGCGAATGGATCCCACCTGGGCGACAAGCGCATGTACGGCGACAGTGATGATAGCGATGATGATGATGATGACGACGACGTTGACAGTGATGCGGGATCCGGCGATGACAGCGAGGAAGAGAGACCCCGCGCGGTGCAGCAGAAGAAGCGCAAGAAGGGCAAGGGAGCCAAGGGAGGACAGCAGATCATGGCCTTTGCCGATATGGACTAAGTGATACCCCCGCCCACCAAAAAGATGGCACTGTACGGTGACATCGAGTGGACAAATGAAATATAGCGATACTCGCCTCAATGACCCCGAGTAGGTCGCGAGGATGATATAGCAGAGAGACCAAGTATACAACGCTTTAATATGAATTAAGCTATCTTTCCAAGGGTCTACGCTGCTTAGCGGTCGACTCGGCTAAGATCAGGCCTAGTCCTTTAGCTCCATAAGCGCTACTTTTAGCGTGTGCCCGATACTAACGACTGCCCGCACGGCTGCATCCGGGAAAGGAGAAAGGCAGAACATACGGTACATTAGCAACGTCTGCATTTCTGCTGGTTCACGCGGTGTCAAAGATGGATGACCGGCGTGAATGTATACACTGAATAGACATTCGGAGTGGTGAAGAATGATGAAGCAGCTGTGGGGGAAGACTGCAATGGGCGCAGACTAGCGGCAGCGATACTGGCTTGCCGATTCAATGGATCGTGGCAACGGTTATTGCTCCTCAGATGCGTATAGATTAAGCGTCAGTGCTTGACATTGAGGATGTCGAGAGTGCACCGTCTGTCTGGCGCGGCCTGCCACGGGATAATTCCTTGCCGATATCGGCAATCCATCGTTGTCTTGTTCATTCCTTTCCTCTCGTGTATAAGCATGGTTCAGTTATAAGAAGGGTAAATAATAGTTGCAGCATCCATAGTTGCATGCCTTGTTGATGTTGATGTACCAGTCAACAAGATAATCAATTCTCGCGAGAAATTGTGTAGAACATGGAGGTACGGAATCGATAGCGGGCGAATTGCCGAAGCCCTCCACCTTCGGCGCGGGTGCGACCCACGGCAAAAGCCTTTGCCTTAACCGCCCCAATGGCTTCATGACGTTGACGTCGGAAGTGGTGGGGTGTGGGGAAAATACCTTTATTATTCATGATGATCAAGCTTCGGATATCTCCCTGAGACTCGGATCCAGGCACATCTTACTAGACTATTTATATCTATCAGGATCACCCCCGAACCCTCTCATCTCTTCCCCGCTATCTTGCAATCCCAATAAACCTGCGCACCATTCACCTCCAAACCTCCACTCACCATGGATGCTTTCGAATACAATTCCAACCCCGGCCGTGTCATCTTCGGCAGCGGCACGCTCCAGAAGCTCCCGGATGAGGTTGCCCGGTTGAATGTGAAGGCCCCCTTGGTGCTTTCGACCCCCCACCAAGTCAGCCAAGCCGAGAGCGTCAAGGCCGTCCTCAACGGCCATGTCGCGGGCATCTTCAGCGAGGCCACCATGCACACCCCGACCCACATCACCGACCAGGCACTGGAATACGCAAACGCGCAGGGCGCGGATGCCGTCATCTCCGTCGGCGGAGGTAGCACCATCGGCCTCGGAAAGGCCATCAGCATCCGCACCGGACTACCGCACATCTGCATTCCCACGACCTACGCCGGCAGTGAGATGACTCCGATCCTGGGCGAGACCGCCAATGGTCTGAAGAAGACTCGCTCCGATCCCAAGATCCTGCCGGGCACGGTCATCTACGATGTGGACCTGACCATGACCCTGCCTGCCGCCATGAGTGCCACGAGTGGTGTGAATGCCATCGCGCACGCTGGTGAGTTTCCAACCCTTTCAGCCCCCGAATTGATTTTGAGAATCTGGATGCTGATTTAGAACCCGCGACGCGACAGTGGAGGCGCTCTACGCTCGGAACACCAACCCCGTCATCAACCTGATGGCCCTGGAGGGCACCCGTGCGCTGGCCTCCGCCCTGCCGGAGATCGTGGAGAACCCCGGCTCCTCATCGGCGCGCTCGTCTGCCCTCTACGGCGCCTGGCTGTGTGGTACGTGCCTGGGCAGCGTTGGCATGTCCATCCACCACAAGCTCTGCCACACCCTGGGCGGGAGCTTCAACTTGCCCCATGCGGAGACCCACACCGCGGTCTTACCGCACGCCATCTCGTACAATGCGCCCAAGATCCCCGAGGCCATGAAGAAGCTGGCCGAGGCCCTTCCGGAGAGCAACGGGGACGCCATCCACGGCCTCAATGTGTTGCTGTCCAAGCTCAAGGTCAAGCGCGGCCTCAAGGATTTCGGGATGAAGGAGGAGGATATCGACAAGGCTGCGGACATTGCGGTCAGCAACCCGTACTGGAACCCGCGCGAGATCGAGCGGGAGCCCATTCGTGAGCTGATCCGGCGTGTGTGGGCTGGTGAGCCGGCCCGGGCGGATTTGTAGATGGCTAAGTTACCTCTCTGTATATATTTATCACTATAAGAAACTTAAGCTTAGGTATGAGACGGCCATTGAATCCAGGTTCTATATATGCAATTATGGTTGACTTGTAAAGAATCGTGGTGAGAATGGTTCGTTGCTTTAATTCTACTTTGTATGTATGGCAGCACAAACAAGTAATCCTCATGCTCGCCATTGGCTCCCCTGCGGATGGCGGGGTGAAAGTGGGGTGGAAATCCGTTGGATTTTCCTCCCAGTCAAAAATTCCGCCCGATTTCCCTCCCCACCACCTTCATCAACACCATTCTCAATTGCCAGCCCTGGGCTGCTCACGATACTACCAAACACTGCTCTACAATACCTCTCACCAAAGCTAACGATATGGAGGCAGCCCCCGTCCTCTCCACTCCGGATGATCGCATCCTGGAATCCACCGACCCGGTTGCGTCTCAGGAACCGAATCGCACGCTCTCCGATGAGGAGCTCTCGATTACCTATGACATCGAACGCACACTGAAAGAGATCCGCCAGGCACGGTATAAGCGCATTGCGCTCCAATTTCCAGATGACATGCTCCCCGATGCACCCCGGGTGTTCCAACTCCTCAGCCGCGGTCTGGACGTGACCGATGCCCCCCCTCAACCACACAGCAACGGGCAAAGCAGCACCGACGGTGCCGAACAGCTAGCGGAATCGGTTGGCCAGCTCCAGGTCGATGCGACTCCCGCGCCTGCCCCGAAACTATACATTCTGGCGGATACCTCCTACGGTACATGCTGCGTGGACGAGGTGGCCGCGGAGCATGTGGATGCGGACGTTGTCGTGCACTACGGCCGGTCGTGTCTGTCCCCGACAGCCAGGCTGCCGGTCATCTACGTTTTCACACAAAAGCCTCTGCCTCTCGAGCCCCTGGTTCGCGCATTCAAGGAGACCTACCCTGACCCTGAAACCAAGGTCATTCTGGCGGCCGATGTGACCTACTCGAACCATGTCCCGACCGTCTACTCGCGTCTCGTCGAGGAGGGCTACACCAACCTGTTCGCCACGGATATTGTCCACAACCCTTCCTCCGCTATCCCCAATCGCACCGTGCCGGAATCTGTCCAAGAGACTCCGGAGTCACTTTCTGACTGGCAACTCTTCCACATTTCCGACCCACCCACGGCCCTACTCCTGACCCTTGCGTCTCGCGTCGCCGCCATCCATATCTATCCCACCGATGACGTGACAAAGGAGATTGTGAAGCCGTTACCCGCGTCCACGGCGGCTGCCCTGCGTCGCCGGTATGCCATCTTGACCTCCCTCAACACCGTGCCCATCTTCGGCATCCTCGTCAACACGCTGAGCGTGAAGAACTACCTCCACATCGTGGAGCATGTGCGTGATCGGATCGCGGCCGCCGGGAAGAAGAGCTACCTGTTTGTGGTGGGCAAGCTCAACGCGGCCAAGGTGGCCAACTTCAGCGAGATCGGCGGATGGGTGGTCATCGGATGCTGGGAAAGCTCTCTGGTCGATAGCAAGGATTTCTGGAAGCCGGTGATTACTCCATCGGAGCTGGAGCTCACGCTCCAGGGCGATACCGAGCGGGTGTGGACCGGAGCCTGGCGGAGTGACTTCCAGAGCGTCCTCGATCAGTCCAAGGCAGAGGCGGAGAATGCGGACCCCGCGGCGGACGAGGAAGGCGAGATGTCGGAACCCGAGTCCGCACCACCGGAATTCGACCTGCGCACCGGTCGGTATGTCTCGCACTCCCGCCCCATGCGGAATGCTGCACCCCGCGTTTCCGCTTCCTCAGCAGAGGAGGCCGTATCGGCCGCTAGTGGGCCGTCGGCCGCGCGCGCCTTAGCCAGGCGAGCCAAGGGCGATATTGCCATGATCGGCGGGACGTTCTCCCCAGGGGCGGAATTCCTGCAATCCCAGCGGACGTGGAAAGGTCTGGGGAGTGATTTTGATATTCAATACGAGGAAGATGCGCCGGATAGCACGCTGGTGGTGGAAGGGCGCAAGGGAATCGCAAGGGGGTATACAGTGGGCGAGGATGGTGATCGACACTAGGATAGATGATAGACTTCTTGTGCCCTGGGCGGTGCATCCAAATCAAGTTTTCTTGTTGACTGATTGTTGAACTGGGCCGGTAGACAATGCAGATCTGACTGGTCAAGCGTGCTTTTCATGCCTTATTGCTCCTAGCGGCCCAAAAAGAGATGTTGGGTGAGGTAAGTTGCAAGTTGCAAGTTGACTAGTCAAAGTCAGGTAATTTATGGAGTATCGGTAGTCTAGTTGATGAAGATTCAATAAAGGCGGGAGAGTTCAATCACTAAGTTACTGAAAGAATCATGACCATGCTGAGGGAATAAGGTAATAGTTTCCCTATCCCTTTTTAGGCTTTTTTTTTTCCTCACCCTCCTTTCATCCCTCCCCCTCCTCAAGGTATTATTATTTTTCTCTCTGATTATCATCCGACCTCAGCAAAATCCGCATTATCATGCCAGTCGATAGCATTTCCAATTCAGGCTCGTGATGGTCGAAGCGACCTATCACATGATGCTGGGCCGGGCAGATCCCGGCAGCCGTCGTTGGATTTTGTCCCAATCCCCAATCTGAGGTGAGTTGGCAAAGCCACACACACACTCACATACCCACCACACCCACATTCACTCATTTACTCACTCATCCATCCCCATCACATCACCTCACCTCACTCCACCTCACTCTCGTTTCCCTTCTTCTCTTTCTCCAATTCCACCCTTTCCCCCACCCTAAAAATCCCTGTTGTGGTCTTCTTCCTCAGCTCCTCTGCCTGCTTGGTCTTTTCTCCCTTGGTAGACCTCCCTCATATGATGTTCAGCCTTGGGATGTAAACCCGTCCTCCTTGCGCATAGTCGCCCTCTCTATTCCCCTTATGATGGGCGCTCATACCCGCGTTCTCCGCCGTGCTCGCGATCCCGCGACACTCTACCCTCCGACTCAGTCCCGGACTCAATCCATTGACCAAGACATTCAACACATAGAAAAGAATCAAGCTGGAATTTCGGCCGCAGCGCCGTCGTGACAGACCGACAGACCGACATACTCCGGTAGCGCCCTCCGTATCACTCTCACTATCGACGATAACGATGGACGCGGTGAAGAACAACACCGCCGGCCCGAGCCAGCAAGTGCTGGTGGAATCCGCGCTGGAGCAGTCGGACATCCACGCCCAACACTCTTTGTCAACATTCGAAAGAGTCCTCACCACTCATGCGCCCATCCTCGAATCCCTCCTTCTGCAGACCCCCACCGACTCTATTCTCTCGCTCTATCACACTTCCCGCTACCTCCGCTCCTTTCTCCGCTCATACCCAACAGCATGGAAGTACCTTTCGTTCCGGCTCCTCTATCCCTCAGGCACGCCTCCCCCGATTCGCGTGGTCCTCACCGGTTCCTCGGAGGCAGTGGTGCCCCGTCAGTCGCGACCGTACGCTCTCGATCAGCTGCTGATGAATGTGGTGCTTCCGTTCAGCCCGTGTTTGCGCAGCCTGGAGTTGGACAACACGGCGGTCTCGGGTCAGATCCTTATCTCCACAGTCCTTCATGCTCGACGCGAGACACTGGAGCATCTCTCTGTTCGGGGGTGCAAGAACGTGTCACTCAAGTATCACATTATTCCTTACTTGACCATGTTTGGTCTCCAGTACGATGTGAACATGGAACGGAATATCGGTAGCTCTCCTGCCACCAAACACCTCGCTCTCAAAAGTCTATACACCTACCGATGTCGCCACCACCGCCGTCGCCCCTACCTCACGTCATCGCTGTCGCGAAAGGATTCGGATTCCGAGCCCACACATGAGCTGGTCAACCTCTGTCACAAGCTGGGCATCTGGACGGATACGGCGTGGTGCTCGACCCCGGCCGGGCGGTGCTTCCGCAGAAGAGGGTACGTGTCGATGCGGGTTCCCCAGGGTTCGGCCGAGGTCTGGGTCGTCTTTGATCGGCTGTGGAGGTCGAAGAACTGGATCGGACCGATCGACTCGGGTAACAGGCCAGCTCAGCGTGACGGCAAGCTGTGGGAGCACAATGAGACGGGCTATTGCGGCGAACCGCTGGGGACGGGCGAGATTGGTGATCTCGGTGACGGCAAGATGAAACCGGCGCATCTGCGTCAAAGTCACGCGCAATTTGTCCAGAACATCCGCTGTGATAATTGCTGCGAAGTGATCCCGGAGCGGTGCGAGCAATGCAGCATCTTGATGCACTGCGTCGGATGTCGAAAGACTCTGTGTGCTAGCTGTGCATTCGATCGGCCTTACATTGCTGGTCATTTGGAGCCCTCCTCGACCAAGGAGTCGAATCCGTTCTGGTGGGCCCCTGGCGCAACAGTTTCGCCGTGTTCGATGCAAGACCCAATAGAACTCACAGATCATGAGGCACTCACCACCAACCCCACCGCTCCCGCCGCTTATCCGGCCCTCAAGCTGCACTGGTGCTGCACGGAACCCATTTTCTCCGGCGGAGGCGGGATCAGTATCGGCACTTCCAATCGGGACGTAGATCAAGTGCGCGCGGTGCCTTTACCCAGGGGACAAGGCTGGGAGGACCTCGAGATCTCGGCTCAGGAATGGAGCAAGACGTTCCCGCGCGACGCTTACGGGGACCCACGCAAGCCGGATTACACCCTCGAGACGGGACACATCGCCATGATGAAGTGGCTGCTGGGTCCGCCTAACCGACAACCCACGGCTTGTCCCCGGAACTTGTGCCAGGATTGCTACGACACGCCGCAGTGGAAGGTGCATTGCAAGAGCTGCTCGAAGCCGTTGTGCATTGAGCATGATCTCCGCGGTCTACGGCTGAGGATTTGTGGCTACCGGGACTTGACGCTGGAGAAGATGGCGATCCAAAACCACGCTGCATCAGGCTCTCGCGGCTACCTGGCCCCGCACATGGCCTATCCCCACTCCGTCCCTGAGTTCGAGTTACCGTTCCGGACCCAGCGGGTGATCGACTCCACGACGAGCAGCTTCACCGAGGACCACGGTGAGGGGGCCGGGGAGGTGCGCAGTCGCGCTCTGCCCGAACCCCCGGGACCGGCTTCGCTGATCCATCGCCGCTCCCGAAGTCTGTCCCTGTCCAACTCCAACCGATCGCGGTCGTCCTCCCCGTCTTCCATCTACTGTGACTCGCCGTCCGAGCAGCTCCGATGGCAAGGCTGCCAATCCTTCTTCTGCCCGCAGTACCGTGCCGTCGGCGACCAACGCCAGCGGTGCGCCAGCGTGCTCCGCGAATGCACGAGTTGCGCCGTCTACGTGTGCCAGGACTGCGTGAAGGCCAACCCACCCTGCAAGTGCTCCTTCTGCGAAGTCAACTACATCTGCCCGAACTGCGTCAAGGTACGCGAACGCGAGGGGACCTGCCGCCGGTCGGCAGAGGAGAAGGCCCGCCGCGAGCAGAAGTGGAAAGAAGACATGCGTATGCTCGAGGGGA
This sequence comes from Aspergillus aculeatinus CBS 121060, assembly GCF_003184765.1. Lineage (NCBI taxonomy): Eukaryota > Fungi > Ascomycota > Eurotiomycetes > Eurotiales > Aspergillaceae > Aspergillus > Aspergillus aculeatinus. Next base: position 2,610 of record NW_020291540.1, on the reverse strand, counting down.
TCCTAGAGGCGAAGCTGGCGAACGCGACCGCCGAGTATGCGGGCCAGTTCTTCGGGTTCTTGGAAGGTGGTGAAGTTAGTAGTAGCGCGGCGGCGGAGGTGGAATCCGATGTGCCGCATCCGGAACCGAGCTCGACGAGTCTCGACCCGAGCGACCTGCACGGCCTCCATGAAGTCGATCTTTTCGGAGAAGAGATTCTAACGGATAGTACGGAATGACGAGGATGATACGGGGATCCATTTCAATGGCGTTTAATGGGATATGTGGGAGCATTTTCAGCTTTCTTATTTTCCTTAGCATTTGTGCGAAACCAAAATCTTACATTCTTGGGTGGGATGCGGGAAAGATATGGAAAATGGTAATCTTCTTGTGTTGATGGCATCTTAGTGGGTATGCAGTCATGATGCGCAGGAAGCAAGGAGACTGTTTAGCCGGGGAAGTGTTTGCCATGGGTATAGGGTAGGGTAGGGTAGGTTGTGGTGGGGGATTTGGGACATACGCAAGGCATATAGGGGGCATAATGATCTTTGTGACACTGTCACATTCTCAACAGTTAGCATAGCCAATATTCCACTTTTTCTTGGACTTAATCGAGAGAGTATGGGACCTCTTTTGCATGCACATTCATCGAACAGTAGTAGTACTTGCAAGTACCAGACCAACAGCAACCAAACCCCAATAAGCTCTCGACCCAAAAACCCAAGCCCCGCAACGGACGGAAGCTACTCGAACCGCCGCCGCAGCGCCGCTCCACCATCGAATATTCCCCCGCAGCCCTCTTCTTTTTCTCCAACATCCTCAACCCCTCCGATCCGATCCCCGGCAACTTATTGCGGTACAGTACGGACCTCTCCTCCCATCCAAACCCTTAGTATAACGTCAACACAACACTAACCCCCCCCCTCCCAAATATCTAGAGAACAGAAGACAATGTCGGAACAAGAACCCACCCCCGCCGACCTCGCCGCGCGCGAAGCCGAGGAACACGCCCGCAAGGCCGCCGAGCAGGCCGAGCAGGCCCAGCTCCCCTACAAATGGACGCAGACCATCCGCGACGTCGAGGTCACGATCCCCGTGCCGGGCCACCTGCGCGGCCGCGATCTGGATGTCGTGCTCACCAAGACGAAGATCAAGGTGGCGGTTCGGGGGCAGGAGGCTATTATTGAGGTTTGTTTTTTTCCTTTTACTGTGCCCCCGTACAAGGGGGGTTTTCTACAGTCCTGGCTCAGGGGGTGGGTTGGATGCTAACTAATTTCCCCCTACAAATGCAGGGCACCTTCCCCCACCCGATCGTCGTGGACGAGAGCTCGTGGACGCTGGAGACGACCGCGCACCCGCCGGGCAAGGAGGTGGCCGTGCACCTGGACAAGCTCAACAAGGTGGAGTGGTGGCCGCATGTGGTGACGGGGGCGCCCAAGATCGACGTCAGCAAGATCACGCCCGAGTCGTCCTCGCTGAGCGACCTGGACGGCGAGACGCGCGCCATGGTCGAGAAGATGATGTACGATCAGCGCCAGAAGGAGACCGGAGGCTTGACCAGCGATGAGCAGAAGAAGATGGATATTCTGAAGAAGTTTCAGGCTGAACATCCGGGTTAGTTTTGCCTTTCTTGGGGGGTCCTTGGATATAGGTGTGGGGAGGGATTGTTTTGCTAATGGTTTGCAGAGATGGATTTCTCGAATGCGCAGATTGGTTGAGTTTGGGGTGAGGGGGTTGAGTGAGGGTGTTGTGTATGAAGTAATGATTGCATGCGTTGGTGATGTTTGAGTCTTGTGCTCTGTACGCTGTACTCCGTACTGTGGTTGCATTGGAGTTTTAAGAAATGATGCATAAAATGATGGTGATTGAATACGAGGGTGCTTCTTCGGGACTAGCGTGTCAGCCTTACTGCGTCGATGGCCTCCATCGCTGGCTTGTCTTCCCCTCAGTGTTACCTATCCCCATGCCTTGTCGTTGCAAGCATTGTTGCAAGGTTTCTGAATCGAACCAGCAGGTTGATCAGGCTCAGCTATTCTTAGTCATAGTCATGATCAATCACCATGTCTCTCCCCGCAGGTCAGGGAATCCTCCACCTCCAACTCCCCTCCTCCCAACCGGAACGCATCTATCACGCCCGCCGCGCGCATCGGAAATCCCGCAATGGATGCTCCAAGTGTAAACAACGCCGAGTCAAGGTACACCACACCCTCTTTGTCCAGTACCAGCCTTTTTCTAAGGATCGCAGTGTGACGAATCGAAACCCCACTGCCTCCGCTGCCAGAAGCTCAACCTGGACTGTAGCTATGAACCCAGCAGCAGCAGCAGCAGCAGCAGCAGCAGCACGGACCCTGAGAAAACAATGACCCGGTTCCTGACCAGCTCGCCAGACTCCAGAGCATACAACCTAGCACAAAATGCCGTAGGCACCCAGCTCCACGACCTCCTGCAGCTACCGCAGGGAGCCTCGCCCTCTATCCGCGTCGAGGCCCTGCATCACTTTTATGGTCTCTCCGACCCGGCCCTCGGACCACAAGCCCCGCAAGCCGAGTATCAAAGACGGGTGATCCAGCTCGGATTCGAGGTACGAGCCTCTCCCCCTGGCCTACCTATCCACCCTCTTGCCCTATCCCC